>NW_020664413.1:34661593-34741869 GCF_002925995.2 Terrapene triunguis | reverse complement strand
CGGGCGCTTCCCCTCCCGGGTTCCAGCTGTGCTGGGGAAGCGCCCGGCCGGGGGCGCAGCGAGTCTGGAGGTCTGGGGGCTGCCCGGCAAACCGTGAAGCCGGTAGTGCTCGGGCAGCTGTTTCACGTGGCTGGGAGGGAAGAGGGGGAATGCGGGGCGCTCAGGGGAGGGGGCGGAGTTGGGGCGGGGACTTTGGGGAAGGGGCAGAGTTGGGGCGGGGCCGGGGCGGGGAAGGGGACTTTGGGGAAGGAGCTGAGTTGGGGAGGGGGCGGGGAAGGGGCGGGGCCAGGGCCCCGTGGAGTGTCCTCTTTTTTAAAACCTTAAATATGGTAACCCTAAGTTAGGGAACAAAATAAACAACATTTGTAAGTTGCACTTTCATGATAGAGATTGCACTACAGTACTTGTATGAGGTGAATTGAAAAATATTTTTTTTATCATTTTTACAGTGCAAATATTTGTAATAAAAATAATATAAAGTGAGCACTGTACACTTTGTATTCTGTTGTAATTGAAATCACTATATTTGAATATGTAGAAAACATCCAAAAATATTTACATAAATGGTATTCTATTAATAACAGTGCAATTAATCGCATGATTAATCGCAATTAATTTTTTTAATTGCGCGATTAATCACGATTTTTTTTAATCACTTGACAGCCATAATTATAAGTAATGATGGCCAACAAATAAAAAAATCTTGACACTCAACCCAGGCTAAATTTGCAAGACTTACCACTAAAGAAAATAGCTTCCATTTGTTAAACAAACTACAAATGGAGCAAACTTGTTCTGGAATCACTGAGAGACAGTGAATATGGAATTTCACTATACTGTGTTTACAGTGCCATTTTTCAGAATCGACCTCACTTTAAGGTATTGGCTTTACCTTATAAAGCCGTAAATGGCTTGAGTCCTGATTATCGGAGGGTATGTCTTCACTACCAACGTTAAACTACTAAATGTTTAACGTAGCTGTGTAGTTGCGGCACCAACCCACCCCCACGAGGGGAGTAGCTACCCACCCCCCGAGAGGAGTAACTCCCAGCGCTGGTGCACTGTCTACACTGCCACTTTACAGTGCTGAAACTTGCGTTGCTCAGGGGGAGCTGTAAAGTGCCAGTGTAGACAAGGCCTGAGAGACTGCGGCTGTGTCTATACTGCCACTTTCAGTGCTAAAATTTTAGTCATTCAGGGGTGTGAAACAACACCCGGCTGAGCGACAAAAGTTTTAGCGCTGAAAAGCGCCAGTATAGACAGTACTTTATCGCCGGGAGCTGCAATCCCGGCGATAAAGCTACCATCGCTCGTTTGGGTTGGTTATTTTTTATCGCCGGGAGAGCTCTCCCCGGGTGATAAAGCGTGACTACACTGCCACGACAGTGCTGTAACGTGGGCAGTGTAGGCATACCCTGCTGTCTCAAAGATACCACAGCAGTTGCAGTCAGCAGAGGCATTTGAGCAAGCACCTCAGTATTTTAAAGCAGGAGTGGGCAAACTACGGCCCGGGGGCCGCATCCGGCCCTTCAGACATTTTAATCCGGCCCTCGAGCTCCTGCTGGGGAGCGGGGTCTAGGGCTTGTCCTGCTCCGCACGGCTCCCGGAAGCAGCAGCATGTCCCCCTTCCGGCTCCTACATGTAGGGGCAGCCAGGGGGCTCCGCACGCTGCCCCCGCCCCAAGAGCCGCCCCCACAACTCCGATTGGCCACGCCTCCGCATAGAAGCTGGAGGGGGGATATGCCACCGCTTCCGGGAGCTGCTTGAGGTAAGCACCATCCGGAGCCTGCACCCCTGCCCCTTCCAGGGTCCCAACCCCCTCCCCCAGCCCTGATCCCCTTCCCACCCTCCGACCCCCTCAGTCCCACCCTCCTACACCCCAGAGCCCGCCCCACCAGCTGCAGCCCTCACCCCCCCACCTGCACCCCAATCCCCTGCCCCAGCCTGGAGCCCCCTCCTGCACCCTGAACTCATTTCTGGCTCCACCCCAGAGCCCACACCCCCAGCCGGAGCCCTCACCCACTCCTGCACCCTAACCCTCAATTTTGTGAGCATTCATGGCCTGCCATACAATTTCCATACCCAGATGTGGCCCTCAGGCCAAAAAGTTTGCCCACCGCTGGTTTAAAATGTAAGCAGTTGATGGCAGGGTGTTTCCAGAAGAAAGTCCTCACCCCTGGAAATCACTCTTCTCTGTGGTTTGCCAGAGTCCAAATCTATAAATCTTCTGGGCACACTAGGAAGCTCATCTGGGGATTTTGGGAAGGGAGTGGGTTTAATGCTAGAGAGTTGTGAAAAATATCATGGTTTTAATTGTGATGGTTGGCAAGCATTTTTATGCTGTTCAATGGCTAGCCAACTCATTATATATGTAAGGTGAAATTCTGAATACACTAAAGTCAAATAGGAGCTTTGCCACAGACTTCAGTGGACCCAGAATTTCATCCCTTGTGTCTTGTCTGAATTCTGTTTTCATGTTCTACAATCTAAATTTGTAAAAGCACCTGGAAGACTGACAAATTGAATCAAAAGAAAGAAATAGGTCCACAGTGAGGATTTAATACATCAAAGGTGTCATTAAAAAAAATCAATCCTTTCTTCTTAACTATAACATGGAGAACAAAACTATATGAAACTAAGTAAATGGATTCTTTTGAGTCACTAAAACTAAAAAAGTCAATTTTTTTAACAGAAAAAAAGTTTTAGCTTTATGATATAATGGCTGGGTAATAAATTCCTGAAATATAGGCATAAAATGTCATAACACTCTTAACGATATGATTTAAATGTTCAAGTCCATCTAAGACCAAGTGAAAAAATTGATTTTTAGCAGGTAGCGTCTCATCTTTTATATTATCCTATGATGTCATTTTATTTAATAATCTGCATTACAATTTAACTGGGCTCAAACTGGGTTAACAAACTAACTATTATAAATGTTAGGGTACCGCTTACATCATTCCAAGGTGCAGATTTATGAGCTGCCTTGGGGAAAACATAATGAGTAGCCCTTTAATAGCATATTTCTCAGAATAGTAATCTTCCGTCAGCTAGAGATTCCAGCTAGCCTCCAAATAAAGCTTTGGAATCTGCTCTGAGTCAGTGACTATAACGGTTAGTTGATGTGCACATAGGCTCAAGTTCACACAAGTATCAGATTTTGTTCCTTTTGTTCTTAATTCAAGATGCTTCATTTCATCATGATTTGCTTAAATATAGCTCTTCTCTTAAGGGAAATTGATCAAAATTGATCTCACCATTGGATATTTAATTGAGGGAATACATAGAACCAGCCACATGAACTCCAGTTCATCTCTCCTTTTGTATTTTCAGTACTACTGACAATGCTTTTGGTAGAATTCTTCTTTCATTCCTGAGGCTGGTTCCAGTTGTTTGTTTAAACATCACATTCAACTGCACTATTAGAGTTCTACAATAATAATACAAAGCACTCAAACAGTACTATTCACCCACAGTGTCACAGGTCAGGGCAACTGCAACTGTATTTCCTGTTTATGGTCCAGCAAGGGCATCCATTCTTATGTCTCCAGCTCTCCAGCCATCGTCTCTTTTGGACAGAGACAAATGTCTCTCTCCCTCCTTACCTGAGTTTTTCCAGGCTGCACAGCTCCCTGTCTACTCTGTGAATTTCCCAGCAAAGTCAGATTGCTTGAGCAGGCCTACTTTTTCTCCTCAGTGTAACTGCTACAGTTAAGTTATCACACAGATCTTTCTCAGCAAGCACATTTATACTTAAGGTGAAAGCATTACAGAGAAAACATATTAAAACAATAAAAGAACCTACACACATGCTAATAAGCTTACCAGACATCACCCCAACTCCACTAAGGGCTCTGGCTGGTTAACAGTCCTTCACACCCTCAATAAGGGGTTTTTCTGTGGTTACCAGTTTAGAACTGCTTCGACTCCGAACAAGCACCCTCATGAATCTGAGTCACTCCTTTATCCAGCTTGGGTCTTTGAAGACATGGTAAATAAGTAATCAGCCAGACAATGGGTCTCTCTCTGAGGATGAATCCAGAGATGGGTAATTTGCATTCTCCTCCTCCCAAGTATTTCTAGGAATCCCACTTAATTTTCTTTGTTTGGCACATTGTCTCAAAGGGTATGTCTACACTACGGGATTAATCCGAATTTAGATAATTCGAATTTGGAAAACAGGTTGTATAAATTCGATTGTGCGCGGCCACACTAAGCACATTAATTCGGTTTTTAACCACATTAATTCGGTGGTGTGCGGCCACACTACCCCATTTATTTTAATCACATTAATTCGGTGGTGTGTGGCCACACTAACCCTAATTCGAATTAACAAAATCGATTTTGGCGCTACTCCGCTCATCGAGGTGGAGTACAGAAATCGATTTAAAGCGCCCTTTAATTCGAACTAAATGGCTCTGTTGTGTGGACGGGTGAAGGGTTAATTCGAATTAACGCTGCTAAATCCGAATTAATCCCGTAGTGTAGACCAGGCCACAGAGTCCTTTAACGCTCATAACTCCTGCCAGGGTTTACATTAGCCATGCCTTCTCCTTAAAAAAGTTATATACCATTCCACAATAATACATAAACATTTGCATTCTTTGTACAATCAACTCCTCAAATACATAAACGTAATTCAGTATAGTTTATTGCAGAAAATTGCCATATCTGTCACACAAAGATCACGGTATTTTAGGGTGAGTATGGATTCCTATTCCCACTTTACTGAAGTGGAAACTGAGGAAGAGAGGTTAAGGGACTTGCCCAAGATCACACAGCAAGTCAATGGCAAATCTCCTAATTCACTGAACCACACTGCAGACTGTATTTAGGAAAATCAGATCGACAATGACGATGTTAGGACATTAGTTAATTGACAGAACAGAGGAAAATGATATGGCCACACTACAGTGTGCAAATACCTCTAGCATGGATTAACAAGAACTGGTTGAGAGATAAAAAGGTGTTGTCACAACCTCCACCTATTTAACAACTCTTAACATTCCCTTCTTCATTACAGAGGCTGAAGCTAATTTTATTTGTGCTGACATTTAAGGTGCTTTGTTCTTCATCCACCCACATGCATTATAATGTGGGTAGTTGCTCAGGGTGACTTAAATGCTTCAGTGTTTCTGTAAGTGGAGATGGCCCCCAGTTGTCTGATTATCAAAAGGAACGTATACTGTTCAAAAAGATTCAGCTCAAGTTTACACCAGCCTTTGCCTCTGTACGCTTTGTGTACACAGGCCTCTAGTGGCAGAAAACCTATCAGGAGTAGGTTTTCCTAACCAAGATCCTGGATTTGACCCTCCTCAAGAACAAATTTTGAAACATTTCAGATCCAGATCCAGATCCAAGCTTCCCAGCTCTGGTTTATCTCTATCATGAACCCAAACCAAAATCTGAGTATGAACTACCCTGAATTTGGGAAAAGTTTGAATACAAATCTTGATCTCAATCCAAATTTAACACCTCAGGCCCATCTCCATTTTAAATTATATAGAAGTATTTTATGCTCATGATAGTAAGGAATTAATAGCAGCAGTGTAATATAACTATGACCTGCAAGTCACAACAACTTTGCTGTTCTAGAACTGGACCTCTCTCTTTAGCAAACATTAGGCCAAATTGTGTAGTATTGTCATGATATCACGTGAAAATCTGGGGATGAGGTTGAGACCATCAAAGTAATTTTCAGATGCGTTCTGAACCAGGATTTGCCCTGAACTCTCCAGAACTGATGCATTAACATACTTTATCATCTAATTCCTGATCCAAAGGTTCTTATCCCATCTGATAGTCGCTCTGATTGTCTCATTATTATTGTATGTGTGGAACAGAGAGCTGAATTTGGTTCCTGGGTGTCATGTGGAATTGGTCTCTTCTGTACTGAATAAGTATTACACTAAACTGTGGTTAAAGATGTATCATTGCAGGGAGCAAGGAGATGGGATATATTGTTTTTCTTCATTTCTAATTTTTTAAAATTTCTTTATTGTTAGGGTCAACTTGAGTAGCAAGCTGAAGGTGTGGGCAATTTACACACAGAGAGAAGTGCAATGGGGCTTAATTATTATTATCATTATTAAGCATTATGTTTAACAAACACACTGCTAAGTCCAAATTACCAAAATGTACAATCCAGTTATTGCCTCTTCAGAAATGATTAATTGTGTCTGTATTTTTAACAAAGTACTGTATTTTGTGGCGATATCATTATTGAAAATTATGGTAACAGTGCAATCTCAGGCATGTGAGCTATTAACATTTGAATGACATTTGCAAAACATTAATAAATCAAAATTATATAACATATTCCTAAAAAATGACACGATTCTGTCATATTTTATCCTAAAATCATTAAACACATTTAGGGTAATCATCTGAAAAAGAAAAGATGGAAAGTCTTTTTTTTTTTTTTTTTTTTGCAGTTGATAAAAACATCCAATTTTTTTCTTATGTGCAGCTTTGATTATACAACTATGATTCTCCTTTGTCCACTTTGATGATCAAGTGCATTGTTCTAAATATGTCTGTACTTTTTGCATGAAGAAATTAATGCACTGTTTTTTCTATTGTAACAGCACTATCTTTGGGGGGAAAACAGAGATAGTTATGTGTGTTGAGGTTTTTTTTGCAATAGTGCCAATAACCTCATATTGCGTACAGCTACTTTACAAATAAAATCCCAACTTGAAAAATTTAGATGTCAACTAAATTTATGTTTTAGTGCACCCTATGCCGTTTTCTTAAAAACAGAACCATATACTGTATCATCAGTTTTGTTTTACTTTTAAAACTAGGGTGACCAGACAGCAAGTGTGAAAAATCGGGACGGGGGTAAGGGGTAATAGGAGCCTATATAAGAAAAAGACCCAAAAATCGGGACTGTCCCTATAAAATCGGGACATCTGGTCACCCTATTTAAAACACACACATACACACACACACACACACACACATTCTTTATCTTACTTGTTCTGTACAAGATACAAAAGCAAGAAATCAGATCAAAGTGTTATGCTAACCTTCAGAGCTGTTGTTCTGACCATTTTCAGATGACATCTTGTCAAAAAATGTTTTCCCACCTTTCGCGTCTGAATCTTTCACAGAAATGATGGAATGGCTCCCAGGCTGATTCTTAAATGTTGGTGAATACAAACTTCTCTCAATTTCTACTTCCTGTTAGAAGACATTACGGGGATGTGTGTTAAAAGCTATCAGTAGGAAACAGATGTGGTTTTCTGGGGGAGGAGGGTGTGAGGAGGCGGGGGGGGGGGGCAAGGGGATTCCATTACATGAGTGATGTTTTCCAATATGCTACAGGGTAAATCTCTTATAACTTTGCAGAGAGCTACAAATGCATGGCTGCTGCTTAGTTTACATTTCAACGATGATGCCTGGCAATAGCTTGCTGTTCTCATTTGGCATTTCTTTCATGGTTCCCCCACATCCCCTCCTCCCCAAGAAAGAGAAACTGCGGTTATAAGTGTCACAATAAAAGACACCACTTGCTCACATAAGATGTATATTTGTTCAAAGTAAAGTGGACAAAGGGAATTTCATTAACTGGTATATAACATATATAAACATTAAAGGATGGGTCAGAGCAGACGTATAGAGTGTGTGTATTAGTCAACAATTTGATTTTTAATATAATGTTAACCGTTATGATATTTCAAATGGATTTTATTAATCACAATGGACCTCAGTTCCATCTTTGTAATTATTACAGTTATCACCACAAAAAACGTCTACAGTGCTTTGAAACAAAATGAGTAAACAGTTTCTAAACCAAAGCTACAGTGTCACCAGATTGGATGCTTTGGCATGCTGTTTGTTCCCCCACATGATGTGCCACTTAGTACAAACCTGTTCACCATCTTGGACACATTGTATCTAAAGCTTTGGACAAAGCCTTTAAATTAAGTAAGTGAGTAAAAATTTACTTTATATTTCAATGGAATAGGCTGAAAGATCCCTGTAAGCTGAGAGCATTTTCCTAGTCTGTGTATAAAGAGGGTACATTTTCCAAACAACTATAAAGCAGAGACATGACAAACAAGTCACTTGTGACATTTATTGCTTTTTAAATATACTGTAACTAGAGCTAAGTGAAAATGGAATATAACAGCTCATAGCTTTTCAAACACACTTATTACAGTATATAACTTTTCCATATTATATTTTCTCATATCTGTCATCTTAAAAGACAAAGTTCTTTTGATAAACGGCTATTTGGCAAATTTTGTGAAGAGAATGTAAATTAGAGCAAGAATTACTCAACACTTTTTCAGTGTTGTGAAATATTTGAATATACTTAATCACAACATTTAAAGAAATAAAATTTGTTTCTGGTACCTTCCACTCTTTGTAGTATTACTTTATTATCTAAGAGTGTTTACAGAACACTAAACGACAAATTACAGGGTGAAACATACACACATATAAAACCTTGTATATTGCAAAGCACTGTTCAAAAGATGTGGTGCCTGATTTTCAGACAGAGCCTCCATTTTTGTATCCATAATGAACTCTAGGTACAAAATTATGGACACAGTTGTCAACAGAAACAAAATTGCTCCTCTAAAAATGCAGGCCTGGTTGAGACCTATCCTAGAACCAACCCATTAAGACCTAATAAAGTGGAAATTTGGAGGACGGGAAGAGTAGGGTGGCCAGATGTCCCGATGTTATAGGGACAGTCCCAATATTCGGGGCTTTGTCTTATATAGGCACCTATTACCCCCCATCCCGATTTTTCACACTTGCTATCTGGTCACCCTGGGGGATGAGAAGCACTTCACAACAATCATATGCATTTTTGCATCTATAAGGGTCATGCTAACTAATCTGATAGGAGGGTGAGTAGCAATGGAGCAGGAACTCTACTAACCGAGTTCACATAAGAATTTTGAGCTTACCCATACAATTATTTTCTAAGCAAAAAGCCAAGTTCATGAAGAATCCATCCACTGGTGGTATTTAGGTCCTTAGCAAACTCCTGTTGGTAGCTTTGGAAGTCCTAGTGGTTTTATCAAGTCAGGTTAGTCTATCAATATGCCTTGCTGTACCTTGTTCTTTTAGGGCCTGATTCTCAAGTATGCCAAGACTGCTTCACAACCCTTCAGCAATGCAAAGGAGACTTAAAATGGGTGTAAATTATATTTACACACAACTTAAGGACCCCTTACATTGCCAAAGTGAGATACTGTGGCATTAGTATAAATGAGAATCAGGCCCTTAGACTCTATTTTCATTTGATTCACCTTTGAACCTAAAAGAGTACTGGAGTTGATTGATCTGAAAACCTACAATGTAATCCCTGATGAGATGAAGGTACTTACTGCTACTGTATGTCGTACATTTGCACAGTTGATTTTCCTTATTTGGAAAGAAAATACTGTACATCTTTCAAGCACAGAATAAGATCCTGTAATTTGCTAAATACTTTTTAATTTTCTTCAACAGGGCCCTGAAGTATTTCATTGTTATATTATTAGTAGCAGACTAAATCCACTCTTAAAACAATTGTAATGAAAAGAAGACTTGTATTAAAATATTTCAACCAGTTTGAATTGACCCTATAAGTAGCAAAGGAGAATCCCTAATGGCCAAACCTTTTAAAACTAATCTGTACTAGCATATTTTAAACTGATGCATTAATGAGCTTAAGGTGTTGCCTTCCAAAGGATTTTTTTTTTGTACTCTAGACAACTTTTGTCTTATTTTTATGCAAATAAGGCAACTGTGAGCTCTCAGAATCATGGCTAAATAGGACATGTTTTAGAACCAAAACCAGCTGACAAGGCCACAAGGAAAAAGACAAATTAAAATTTAAAAACAGGTGTGTGTGTATGTGTGGAGATATATATATATATATGTATATACACACACATATATAATTTGATTTCATATATATTTCAGGTAAATCAGTGATGGGCTTTTAAAAGTCTTTAATCTGAATCAGATGGGAGTACATAATAGTGATATTCTATCATCATCTTTAGGTACCAGGAAGATTTAAAACCCTCGGAAAACTCAAAGTATGATTTTTTTTTAAGTGACCCATGGCCTGGAGGCAGAGTTCAGGCAATGACCACTCCCATACCGGCATTGTTATCCCAAAACAAAATATCTGGTATGGAGGTAAATTATACAGTGTAAAAACTAGCTGAGTAGCGGGGAAAGATAGCATCATATAAACAGATAGGGAATCAAGGGGGTCTGCTTTTCTTAAAAAACAAACAAACATAAATTACACATTCTTTAAGCATATCAAAACGAGTGGTGACTGGAGAAGATTTCGGGGCACCCAAATGAGAACCATATATAGATCTAGGTCTTTCTCTTGCTTTAATAGTATCCTGGTGTGACATTCTATACCTTGGGGGAGCGTCCTGTAACCCCATATTCCTCATTTTTATATAATTGTGATCTTACATATAAAGCATGCCTTGTAAGGTATCAGGGGAAAGGTTATGATCTGCTGAATGTCATTTCTCTATCCATATATGTATAACATTAATGCATACGAAGTTATGAGAATTGTGTTGTATGGTCGTCACTAAAACATGCTGTAAATTGGGGAATTAGCCAGATATTAGCTCCACAGAGGCAACAGCAAGGAAAGTAACCAACACCTGGGTGGGGTGTTAAACAACCCATCAAAAACCATTGTTCAGCAAGGGAGCTACAATTCAATGACTCACCTGTATGAGGTGGAATTGCTCAACCAGGGGAATTGCTCAACCTTGCCTGGAGACTCAGCAATGCCCACCCAGACATGCCTGGACTTATGTTTTCCAAGCACAAGGACTGAGGGTATAAAACCGAACACAAGGGGCCCATCCTTGGCCTTCCTCCTTCACCCACCTATGCTGCAAGCAACAAGGACACTCTGAAGATTCCAGCTGAGGGGACTGGCCCAGATTTCAAGGGTGAAATCTGTGTACTATGAACAGCAATATCCAGTGGGGTGAGAAAAATTGCTTGATCTAGATGTTGCCCAGTCTAATAGGGTTGAGAATTTAGACTGCATGCTTATATTTTATTTTATTTTATTTTGGTAACTAACTCTGACATGTTGCCTATCACTTAATATCACTTAAAAATCTATCTTTTGTAGTCAATAAATGTTTTATCTTTACCAGTGAGTTTGTATGAAGTGTGTGGCAAATCTGCTCAGATTTTGCAAAGGCTGGTGTATATCGACGTTCCATGGATGAAGTGGTGAACCAATTAATAAATTTGCACTACTCATCTTGGGCAATGCAAGACGGTATATTACTAAGATACAGGGCTGGGAGCTGGGGGGTTTTGGCTCTGGTGCCTTTCTCTGTGTGATTCATGAGTGGCTCTGGGAGCATTCATGCAATATAGCTGGGTGTGGGGCTCCACATGCTGTTGTGCTGAGTGGTAATAGCGCCTGGAGGGGTTTGCTGCTGGTCACTAGCAAGGCATTGTGAGAAACAGCCCAGGCTGGAGAGATAAAGGAGCATACTGGTCCCACAGTCCCAGGCTGCACCCCCAGGATCCCGTCACACTTAAAATGCTCATCAATATTGCTCTGTCAGCTAGGGTCAGATTTTCATAAGAGCTAAGGACCGACAATTGGGGCCAGATTTTCAAAATAGCTTAGCTGCCATTTAGGCACCTAAACAAGTGACCAGACTTTCAGAAGACCTCAGCAGACAGGGTTCTCAACATTTTTTAAAATCTGGCCATTAGTGTCACACTCAGTGTTCCCTCTAATTTTTCCCACACATGTGCAGAATGAATTTTGTTATGTGCACCAATACGGAGGTGATGTGTGACACATCACCTCCGTATTGGTGCACATAACAAAATTAATGTGGCGGGGGTGGGGCCGAGGGGTTTGGAGTGGGAGAGGGGACTCAGGGCTGGGGCAGAGGGTTGTGGTGCATGGGGGTTGAGCACTCCGGCTAGGGGTGCAGGCTCTGGGGTGGGGTCAGGGATGACGGGTTTGAGGTGCAGGCTGCCCCAGGGCGACGGCCTGGAGAGAGGACTCCCCACAGCTCTCTCTCCTCACAGCAGCACCTGGACTGGTGGGGAGAGGCACCTCTCCCCACTGCAGCAGCTCCAGGGCTGGGGCTGCAGGATAGATGCCTCTCCCCTGGCCATGTCCGAGTCCAGTCCGGGTCAGGGCTAGGTTGGGGCCAGGGAAGGTGTGCCTCTCCCCCGGCCGCGGCAGGTCTGGGTTGGGGCCTGTGAGGGGCGCCTTACCCCCGGCCTCGGCAGGTCCGGGGCTGGGTTGGGACCAGGGGAGGGGCGCCTCTCCCCCAGTCGTGGCAGGGCCGGGCCGGCGCAGCAGGCCTGGGACTGGGCTGGGGCCAGCAGGGAGAGGAATTTCTCCCCGCTGCAGCCTGAGAGCCTGCACGGCGCTTAATAGACTGCTGCGTGGCCGTACAGCTTAGAGTGAACTTAGGTCACAATGGGAGCTTCTGGGTTCTGAGTAATTTTGAACCTCTGGCCCCTGGTGTTTGTGGGTGTGGAGCTCTTGAAAATCTGGCCCTCTGCGCTTTTGGACATCAGGCTTTTAATGTCAAATAAGAATCTGTGGTTTTAAGGGAATGATGAAGTTCCAAGTTTCTAAGACTTACTTTAAAAAAGAAAAAACTGTAAATTTTCTTTGTGTGTCATCTGCAAGTGGTACATACATTTGTTATAATTCATTCTGTTTTGTACCATCCTGAACTTAGTCTGTTTTTTGCTTTATGGTAAGAAAAGGAAACCAAGAAGTAGTGAGCCAAAGGCACAGCTTATTTGACACACAATAAAGTTTGGAGCAGGGGCAGCTCCAAAGTTTGGAGCAAGGGCCAGTGAAACTAAGCCCCATCAAAAATGTCACAACTGCATAGCGTGGCTGGTTACCTGCAGAGTCCAGGTACCACCTGTCATTGAGGGACTCCTGGCCCTGCAGCACATGGACTGTAAGCAGCAAAGAGCAAACGGGGACAAAGGCTTCGATGGGATTAGCTCTAGTGAGGCATAGGGCAATTGGCACATGCTCTCTCAAGTACAAGGATGAGAGGCAAAGGGATGGCAAGGCATACAGGATTTTGTGGAGCTGTTTCAGATCACATGCATCTGCTGCCTCTGCTCCTGCTTTTCCATACACAGCAACAAACAGGAAGCTTTCTGAACTAAGTTCTCTGCTTAGAGGTGCATATCAGGTAGGAGGGGCAAAGTTCACAGCCTGGAGGACTGTGTGTGTGTGTGTATGGAAGAGGAGTATTCTGAGCCTGGAGTATCTGGTGGGAGAGGAGTCAGAGCTGAGGAAAATGGCTCTGAGTTCTTGGGCGGTAAAGAGAAAAAGAAAGGTCTATTAATAGGGTTTCCAACCCTCTAGAATTGGCCTGGAGTCTCCAGGAATTAAAGATTAATCTTTAATTAAAGATTATGTCATGTGATGAAATCTCTAGGAATACATCCAACCAAAATTGGCAACCCTAGCTGTTAACCTGGGAGATAAGTTTTATTTGTTCCTAAGTGGGAGCTTGGTTGAGTGCACCAAGGAATGGAGTTAACTAATCATGGAAGGTGCGGGTAAACTGATAATGTGTGAGTGTGTGTGAGTGGTGGAGACATGGTAGAGGCGGATGGTAGGATAAGAGCTAGATTAGAGGGGAAGAGGTTGGAACTAGGAGAAAACAACAAATGGATCACTGAGGGATACATGATGATTTCTCCTACCTGGCCCTGTGCTGTCAAGTATTCCACTTTCCCATTATGAAATGGGTAGGAGGAGGAGAAGGGGAGAGGGACCCCTTCTTTCTTCCCACTTCCTTACTAATTTTATGTATTTCCTACCAAAACACTTCTCTGCCTCAGCCCCCACCTTCTCTGAAGCACAGTGTCCCAGTTTTTCATTTTGTAAATATGATCACCCTGCCATGGGAAGCAGGACAGTTTGCAAATTGCTACCAGCTAATCCGTTTGGGCTAGCCACCACTTCTTTGGAAAGATCAAATACACCCTAGCTTGTAACACATTCTGACTGTCTCTTGTACACATATTTTAAAGAAGGAATTGCATATATCAGGGAAGTGGGCTGATGCACATATATTGGGGCATTCCTGATAAAAGCAGTGGAAAAGGTTTTAAAATCTTGGGGTCCTACATGTCATCTAATTCTTAGCATCAGCAATGGCACCTGGACGTAGACTCCAAGATAATGAGACAGTTAAAGAGCAGAGGGGCTGCAAATGTGGTGGATTCACTGTTTCCCTTCAGAAGGTATAAAATATTTGACTAGTAATGAAAATTTCAGTACAATATGAAGATAAAAACAGAATCCCCAAGGAACCAATCTTCCTGGCAAAACACAGAAACAATGATAGCTTGCTGTGTGGATCAAGGGGAGCATCAAGACCTTAGACTAGTACTTCAATTGACCAAAGCCAAGGAAAGTACGTGCTGTAGTTGCTCACTAGGAATAATCCAAAGAAGTAACATGGCAGCTCAGTGGAGGGGTAAAAGTCAAACTACCTCTTTATCAGCCTAAAACCCACCCTTAATTCTGCCCCTTCAGGCCATCTATCAGGCATATGAGCAAGGGTATTTCTGAAGAAAGGCCAACTTTCAGTCAAAATGCATAAAGGTTCTTTATGATATCAAAAGTGAAACACAGTCTAGGTCATTTAGTGAATCCAGTTGCCAAAGTAGGACAGCTTCTCAGAGTACATTTTTGAGTTTTTTTCTCCAGTCTAATTTTAAAAGTCTCAAATAATAAAGATGCTAAAGATGCTACCATTTCCTGAGGGAGACTTCTACAACTGATCATTGCCTGTTCAGCCTTATTAAACAGCATTTTGAATTACAACAACAAACGAACAGAAGTTTATATATATATATATATATATATATATCCACACTGACTTACCAGAACTATCTTGTAACTTTATTTAGTTCTTATGATAAAGTTGGCTGACATCTTGAAGGGAAAATTCCACAGGAACTGTGGTACCAATTAGCACCATATTATTATATACAAAAGCCTTCCCATGACTTAAATGTCCTGTGTTCTGTTACAACCAAATTGCAAATTATTATACAAAACACTCTAAGGCAAGTAAATTAGTGAAATGCTGAGATTCAGTTATGTTAAATAAAAATGCAGCTAAGTTTCTATATATTGTCTTATTTTGCTCATGAAACCAAATAGCAGTAAATGATTTAAAAAAATAAGAATAATGTATATTAAAATAAAAGACACAGAAACAACATTAAGATTCTAATCTAAATCAACAAAAGCAATGAACTTCCGCATAAAGGTGATTTCTAAAATAGTCATTGTACTTAATAGACTTTTTACAGTGGTCACCAAGACTCTGATCCAGCAAAGCAATTAAGCTTACTAGCTGTGATAAATGAAGGGGAGGGGGATAGCTCCCTTTTATGGACAGCCAGCCAGTTAGCTATAAAATTCCTCTTAGTAGCTATTCTCTAATTGCTCTACCTATAAAGGGTTAAAAAGTCTCACTGCTAAGCATAGATAAAGGAAGTCATGGGCACCTGGCCAAAAAAGCCAATGGGAAGGCTAGAACTTTTTTAAAATTGAAAAACAACTTCCCTTTTGTCTGTCTGTCTGTCTGTTGTTCTCCCAGAGGGAGGCGGACAGAGCAGCTATGCTGTAAGAAGCTTTGGCCAGGTATGAAAAAATCATCAATATAATACCTACGAACTACTCATTTAAAACCCCAGATATGTAAGTAGATCAGGAAATGTCTAGGAAGACGCGATTAAGTTTATCCCTTTTATTTCTTTATGGCTTGTGGATTCCTCTGTGCTAATCCCAGGTGTTTTTGTTTTGCTTGTAACCTTTAAGCTGGACCTCAAGAAAAGCTATTCTTGGTGCTTAATCCTTGTATTTGCTCTTTTAATATCTAGCAATAGCCTGAGTTCCCAGATGTATTTTCTTTTACCTTTTTTAAGAACAGAATTGGATTTTTGTGTCTTAAGAGGTTTGTGCACTTTTTTTTTATTTAGCTGATGGCAACAGCTGATTTTTTTTCTTTCTTTCTCAGCTCTTCCCCGGAGGGGTGTGTGTGAAAGGGCTTAAGGGTACCCCACAGGAAGGAATTCCCAAGTGAGCCTTCCCAGGCTCTCAAAGGGGTTCTGCACTTGGGTGGTAGCAGCATCTACCCATCCAAGGTCAGAGAAAAGCTGTAACCTTGTGAGTTTAATACAAACCTGGAGTGGCAAGTATTAATTGTTAGAATAATTGCAGGCCCCCACCTTCTGCACTCGAAGTGCCAGAGTGGGGAATCAGCCTTGACACTAGCAATGTTGGATTGGGGCCCATTTATATCTTCCAGTGTGACCTCAAACCCCTGTTGACTTTTCTCTTTTTATGGCCTTAATTTTAGGTGCATATGCTAATTTGTTTTGTGCCCAATGGATTTTTGTG
Source organism: Terrapene triunguis (assembly GCF_002925995.2). Classification (NCBI taxonomy): domain Eukaryota; kingdom Metazoa; phylum Chordata; order Testudines; family Emydidae; genus Terrapene; species Terrapene triunguis. The sequence continues at coordinate 34,725,434 of NW_020664413.1, read as the reverse complement.
TGATAGGCTTATGAAATATAAACAACCAGTAAACATTTTCAATTCTTGTATGAAGTTAAGTACGTTACTACAGGAATCTATTCATTTACTTTCAATTTTGACCTCCCTTTTCTGCTAGCTTCTAGCAGGAACTAAACATAATCAATAACAAAGAAATCAAACAAGAAAATAAACTCTCACAGAGAAAAGAAAGAATGGAAAAGGAATTGTATACTACATCAAGATACTATTTTTCTAATTACATGGCTTGTAACCCAGTTTTAATTACTGTGTATTATCCAACTGGAAAACAAAGGGCATGTTTAAGCATTCCAGATATAAAGAAAATCTCCCAATCTGTCTTTCTTCTGTATCTTACCAAGTTCTTTGGAGAAAGGACTCCAGTACTACAGTACTTCATAAATCTATAGCACTACAGTACACAAGTAAAACGTGAACAGCATTAACCTGAGATGGCCAAACCCTGCAGTCTTTATTGCAAGTTATCACAAGCCCATTTACTGATAACACACACACACACACAAAACCACCCACTTGTTGGGTGGGCTTTTTTTGTTTTTTGCAAATTTGCAATTTGCAACTATCATAACTGCTTCTCTCCCAATTAGGACTAAATCCTTTTAAAATCGATGAAATATTAGATGGTTAAATTGGTTTAAGATGCAGTAGTTGAACTTTCAAATGTATTGCATTCATTATATTATTTTTTCTTTTCTCTTGCTCAAATATAGGACATCTTTTTGCTATCTTACTTAGTATTTGTGGCGACGAAAAAGGAAGGAGACAGAAAGCCAGGTCGTGGTAGCCGAAAAAGCCAAAAAGCCTCAAAGCCTCCCAGGCAATCTTTCCTGGGGTTTTTATTCTTTCTCCTTCCCTGCTTACCACACTTCTAAGTGGTTAAATTCTTGAGCATAGGAGGAGTGTACAGTGTACAACAACATAAGATAACAAACCCATATCTTGTGCACGTGAAAGCAAGCTGCGAGGGTGATGATCAAGTCAGCCAAATAAGTTTCCTAATCACAGACGCTGGGGTGAAGGCCACTCCTGCCTCGTAGCCACAGACACAGTGTGCCGCATCTGTGGGCTGACGATTCGGGAGCTATGCGTCCCTACAAGTATTACCTTAATGTGTGAGCAGTCCTATTCTACACATAGTGAGTACACTTATAAAGTTTGCGAACAATAGCCATCTGGGTAGGGTTGCAAGTGCTTTGGAGGATAGGATTATAATTCAAAATGATCTGAAGTAAACAGGATGAAATTAAATAAGGACAAATGCAAAGTATTCCACTTAGGAAGGAACAATCAGTTGCACACATACAAAATGGGAAATGACTGCCTAGGAAGGCAGTATTCTGGAAAGGAACCTGGGGGTCATAGTGGACCACAAGCTAAATATGAGTCAGCAGTGTAACACTTGCAAAAAACCTAACATCATTCTGGGATGTATTGGCAGGAGTGTTGTAAGCAAGACATGAGAATTAATTCTTCTGGTCTACTCCACGCTGATTAGGCCTCAGCTGGAGTATTGTGTCCAGTTCTGGGCGCCACATTTCAGGAAAGATGTGGACACATTGGAGAAAGTCCAGAGAAGAGCAACAAAATGATTAAAGGTCTAGAAAACATGACCTATGAAGAAAGATTGAAAGAAAATGGGTTTGTTTATTCTGGAAAAGAGAAGACTGAGAGGGGACATGACAACAGTTTTCAAGTACATAAAAAGTTGTTACAAGGAGGAGGCAGAAAAATTGTTCTTCTTAACCTCTGAGGATAGGACAAGAAGCAATGGGCTTAAATTGCAGCAAGGGCGGTTTAGGTTGGACATTAGGAAAAAACTTCCTGTCATTGTGGTTAAGCTCTGGAATAAATTGCTTAGAGGGGTTGTGGAATCTCCACCACTGGAGATTTTAAAGAGCAGGTTAGACAAACACCTGTCAAGGATGATCTAGATAATACTTAGTCCTGCCATAAGTGCAGGGGACCTGGACTAGATGACCTCTCAAGGTCCCTTCCAGTCCTATGATTCTATATGATTCAAATCAACGGAACTCTACAGATAAGCTCCTCCCTGTGAGTAAGAAGTGAAATAATCTGGCCCACGGTGATTAACCCTAATTAGAAAGTATTTTCTGGGAAAGGTTTTTGTCTTTTTTGTTTAAGGAAAAAATTAACATATTTTGCAATGCAACACAACACAATTTACCTTCAGTTTTAAAAGTCATTTTCAGAGTAAGAACATATAATAAATTCATATAATATTCACCGTGAATTTTGACAAACTATGTGGGGAAACATTGAATGTATATTCTTAAAGCTTGTAAACCGTTAGAAAGCAACAATAATTGTGCCATTGTTCATCTTTAATAAAATGCTTCTTCCCTCCCAATACGCCAGCAAGCATTATCCTAAACATGAGTCTTGTCCTTTATTTCTTGATACATCTTGCTTTTTTGCATTCTATATTTGAGTGTTCTTCCCTGTACATAACAGTCAATGCTTTCTGGAAATTCATTCTTGTATAACAATTTGTCCAACTTTCTAAATTATGGTAGTATTTGCTTGAAGAATATCTGAAGGATTTCTAGCATGGTGTGTCATCATTAAAATAAAATGACTGATTAGATTGTAGAGACTATCGATGTCCTGTTACTATGGGTATCTGATAAATCTCTTCAGGGAAAAAAAAAACTAATCATCAGATGTATTTTCACATTAGTGACTAGAAAAAGAGTGCTGCCTTTATTATCCAACAGAAGTGAACTTGATAGGAAATCTTGGATATAGCGCACGTTAATTTTAGCAGATGGACAGTTTGTGAAGAAACATACAATTAGGAAAATATTCATTTTTCTTTTTCTTTTGCTTTTCCTTTTCTTTTTTTTGTTGAACAATCAAAACATACAGAACCAGGTTCTCATCTGGTGTAAATTCCACTGAATTCAATGGAAGCTACACTGGTTTAAGCAAGTTGAGGATTTGGCCATTATATCTGAAGTGTGATATTGACACGTTTTGAATGCAGACATGGGGAAGGGGGAGGAGGGTAACAAATGAAGAAATACCCCAGGTTGTGCTCTGTGCAAGACCAGGGGAGAAATGAGGGCAGAAGGCTGCCTTCATGCTCCTCCAATCCTGGGGCCAGAGAGTTCCTGGCATAAATTAGAGCAGACTCAGGGTCAGACTGCCACAGAATTATCCTTTCAGCAATCATTAGGCTAACAGAGGTCCATTCGAATGATGCTTTAGGCATTCCTTTAATTCATTTAATTTTAGTACAAACCAAAAGTTGAAAACATAATGAGTTTTCAATTATTATTGTTGACACTTCTGAGACCAAAATGACTTAATCCTTTTGCATTCCCAGTACATTTGTTTGTAGTTACCAATAACATCTAAGCAATTACAACATTTATTGTTATTTCTTACTCTTGCTTGTATGTGTCTGTGCAACATAAACTATGTAAGATTTTGATTTGCATTTGCTTTAACACTCATTAACTTATAAAGTAGCTCTTCTCCAAGAATTTGTTCCAGTTTTCATGTGTGTGCTAGAAATTATTTTTGCCACATAAACTTTATGTAAATGGCTATTTTGAAAGTTTGGTGTAATAGGACGTTAGACATCAAGCTTCAAAGATGTATTGTCTTTTTACCTGTTTTGTTGTTGTTGCTTTTTTTTAATATTGATTCTGGGGAAGTAGTCTGTATTTCAGTGAGATTTGTCCCCAAAATCTATTATAGACAGTCTTTAAGAGCAGACAGTGCCAGTCAACATTATTATCTAATTTTGTTTTGTTGTTCCTAAATGTTCAGAAAAGCACCTTTGTCAAATAAGGCTGAAAAGCTGAGGTTTCTACCTAGAATCCATTTATCCTATTGTAACATTTGCTTGTTGAGTTTCCCCATGTGTAAGCTTCTTTGAATCTCAGACTTTGCTTTGCAGTGAGCTACAGTCCTTATTTTTCAAGATTGCAATATTCTTGGATTCAGTGTTTTTGACTTTTAAAGACTTCAATAACTAGTCCCCTGTATTAATAGTTTTAGTACTATTCTTTTCCTATTTTATGCTATGACAGGAACTTGTTATCCTAGCTCCACAGAGTATTTAGTTATGGCAGATTGAATGCAATTTACTACAATTTCAACGTAAGTAGTTTGAGACCTGTGTTTACTGTTGCAAATTGTTTTGTTAATTTCAATCTTGTGATTTGTGTGTGTGTGTAGGGAGCAGGGAATGTTGCCGAGTAAATGCAGATATGTTTTCTCTATTGTTGCACAGACATTTTTTGGGATTATTAATGGAACTGTTTGTAAAATATAATTAAACTGTGGTGCAGTATTATTTCTCCATCAGATGTTCAAATTGACTTCTCCTCATCTTCATAGTTGATTTTATATTTTTGTCATTACATTGCACAATTAATTATCCACAGCCATATTTTCTGTAAGGCCCTTACCAGGCAAATCAAGCTCCCACCTCTTCCTCAATGGAGGGACACTGTGCAGTGAAATTGGTCTGATTCCAGTGTACAGTGAGGACCAGATTTGAGGCAGAGGAAGTGCATACTCAGTATAGCCATAGAGCTCTGCTTTAGAGAAGCCTCTTATGTAGCAGTATCCCAGTTATCTGACAGTGCCAACTCCTCTTATTCCCTCTACCTTCCACAGAGAGGCCACATAAGGGCACTCTCTAGGCTACTTAAGTCCAATGTCTCAAGTTGCCTCTGTGGAACAGCTGCAGTGCCGCTTCTTAGCTGGGATGGATTCCTTCCCCTTCCCCATTGCACATTTCTCCAGAAGGTAGCTGAGGTGCTGGAACCTGGCTCAGACCCTCGGAGAATACATTATTTACTGTTGTGTGGAAAGTTACTGAAATATATTACAGTTACCATAAACTCCTTTTAATCGGGACAACCTTAACCAGGAGGGCTGCTTTATTGGGATGTCTCCCCAGATAACTCCTTAGCCTAATGATAGTGACTAGTAAAGACAGCTGCTTAATTAGGATAGAATTAGCATAAATTCCCCTTAATGAGAGAGCACTGGGCTAGTGCCAAGTGGTGCTTAATTAAGTGCTAAATAGGTATGTAATTCTTACAAAAGTTCCCAAGTAAAAATTAAAAGTGAAAGAAATAAAGATAAAATTCAGAGAGTATCATTTTTTATTCTTTATTATTTAGTGCGTTGCTTTATTTCATGTTAATCTCATTGTGATTCTGTGTATGTATCTGTGCAAAATGTTATCTTTTAATGGGGACAGCTGCTTACGTGGAACAATGACTGTGCAAATAAGCTGACTCTGTTCCACTTTTTGGACCACAATTTATTGAGAGCTAGCTCGCTAGCTAGGACAGAACACCTAAGTGCAGATGTACAGAGCAGCCATGATATCACATACATGATTAGGACAGTTACTTTCTGATAACTAGACTTGGCAGAATTTGATTTTTTTTTTAAATAATTTTGATGGATAATATCAATGTTAATTTTTAAGCATTTTTTTCAATTTTCACTGATTTAGATTTTCACAGTTGTGGGAAATTATGTGTGACCCTCTCCAATAATTATTTAATGACAGTAGATATTGAGAGCAAAAAGTTAAAAGTACCTCAATGGAGCTCCTGCTCCAGCTCCACTAACACCAGCATTACAAACCCTTTCATATACATTATGGTGGGACTCTAATAAATTCTCAAGCAGCATTTTTCTTACTTTGCCTATCTGTAAATTTTGGATTATTATTGATGGAAATACTTTTAGTCAGTTAGTGTGTGTATAGTGAAATAAATGTTTCCCAGCATTTACCAATTAATAATCTAATCCTTCCAAGGCTACTGCTAACATATATTCAGTATCCTCTGGATGCTTTAAAGAATAAAGCATATGAATGCCAAATTTCAAAGATATATAGTCATCACATTCAGAATATGCCAAAATAAAGATTCCCATTTTATTAGCCTACTCAGTGACTACACTTTCATTTATATAGTGCATTTTTTGTTGACTATCTAGTCTTGTGCTAATCTAAAGGTCAGTAAGCCAGAATACAAGAAGCTTTAAATAGAACAGAACTATTTACCAAATTACTACTGTCTTTCCTGAATACACTGAATTATCTTAGATCAGGAGAGAAGGGAAGACCTGGTGTCACCATATTGATTAGACTGTAAGCAACAGTTCTTAATGTACAAAACATTTAATCTTTTTAATTGCCTTTGAAGATACAGTTGAAGATACTTCTGAAAAAGTCTACAGACCTACCGTACTGCACTCAGGATTTAGAGCTTAAACCAAAAAGACATTTCCAGAGATGACCATCAGCAGTGATACTAATAGAAGCATTAGAGGCCTTTCCAACACAAATAAATATGTAAACTTAAAAAAAAATCCTAGTTAGATATGCCTTATCCTGTTTTTATAGTACCTCAGAAAGTACAAGCCAAAGAGTCATATTTTTCTACACATCTAGAGACTATACTGGTGAAACACCACACTCTTTTATCTCTCTTCCTGTTTTCCTATGCATTCTGTTCCATTACATGGTGATTCAGGCCAATGCTCTGTATAGGAAGACCATTATTTTGAGTTGCATTGTAGCATAATGCGTGTACTCCCTGAGTGTTAATAATTGCTCCTGCCTAACACTTTGGTAATACTTGGATCCTGTGGTGGGAAGACCATGGCACACCCCACCATGCTGCACCCTTCCCAAAAATGATACATTGGGATATATAATTGGCTGTCCCCAGTATTGCCCACCCCAAGCATTCAAAAATCAGGAGTCTGGCCCCCCCAAAATCGTGACACTGACTTGAAAATCATGGGATTTTAAAATAATAAATGTGGCGTTTTTTTATTTGCTTTCTGGTGTTGGAATTTTTAGGGTTCACATTTTCAGGCTTTTCTCCATAGCCACAAGGCTAGAAATGTTTGTTTGTTTGTTTGTTTGTCTGTTTTAAAGAAAGGTGAGATTCTCAGGTACTAAATGGTTCCAGCAGCTGGTGCTATAAGAAAAACATCAAATGTCCACAAAGTTTGCAACACTGTCTCCCGGCCCTGCAGGAGTTCTTGTGCTTGCATGAAACTTAATAGCTTCTGGAGTTCCCATTCTGGAGATTGGATTGCTTCCACTCCCACAGTGAGGTGTGGCTTAATGTGTCAATAAGAGTATGTGTGAGCATATATTCAATGAGAGAGAAGAAAAGACTAATCAAAAAGGGGGAAGAATAGATGGATAAATGAGGAAGGAAGGAGATGCAAAAACAAGAAGGAGACAGTATGGTTGAATGTTTGAAAATCTGATTGGTTGCTTAAACAAATATGCAAGGCCTTGATCCAGCAAGCTCTTAATTGTCTGTGTAATTTTAAGCACACAAGGAGTATTACTGAAGTGAATGCGATGTGAACATACTTAGTTATGTACATGCTTAAAGTACTTTTCTGGACTGTTACCTCCTAAATTCACTAATATCACACATGTTAAGTCCATTTTAAGAAATCTAGATGAGAAATCCCTTTCTCTATCTACACTAATTAAGTGTATACATTGAACTATATAATAGGCTTTCAAATATCCCTGGGGGTAGAAATAGGACCATAACATAGAGTGAAAGTTTTCCTGGTCGTAACATTTCACTGCCTCACTCTTTATTTACAAGATATTTTCAGTACATTCTTAACCTTACTTCAGTTATGACACTGCCTCTTCTTGTCCTTCTGGATGTTTAGATAAGGATTGATTGGTCTCTATATATTTGGGGCACGTCAGGTTAAGAGTTGGGTTTATGTCATACCTTTACAGAATGCTTTCTATTAGCAAAACCTAGTCATTTCATTTTTGAGTAAGGAGGGCTTTCTACAACCACCACTGATCCGGCTGGCTCTGGCACTTCACATTTTAATTCAAAGCAACAGAATGCTGAATTGAAGAATGTGTAAGAGTGATTTGAAGTTAACTCTGGAGCTGGACAACCTGAAAATATCACCAACCTTAGTGAAATGTGTAAAAACAAAACAAAAAAACAGTAGAAAGACATTAACACTGGCCTGTTTGAAAAAAACCTGTTTGAAAAAACACATCAGAAGCCGGCTTTTATCATGTTGACATTTCCAGGCTTCTGATGTGTTTCACGTTTGTTAATTAAAATATGATGGAAACTCATCCCAGCGCAATTTATAAAGCAGTGACTGCAGAGAATCATGTCAACCATCTGCTGGAAAGCTGAGGGCATTATTAAGACTGACTGCAAGCCCCCTAAATGGTCTATTACAGAGGAGTGCTAATAACACCTGCTGCATAAACTCTGTGAATCTAGTAAGGAAAAACACTGAGGCAAACCCCAGCATTCTCAGTTGATTCTCTGCAATGCACCATTTCACTGAGCCAAAATTGCTCAGGAGGCTTTTTTAAAACACAGTGGCTTCTTGGAGCTTGTCCCCATACCTGGTTCCCAGAGACATCTACCTTTTCAGCAATTAATGATTGCCTATATGGTAATTTAGAGGTTGTGAGAAGTTGATGGATGCAGACAGCAGCAGTCTGGGGCCCCTGAAAAATATCATCTGAATTAGTCTAGAGTCACTTTGACAAAAATGAGAGCAATTGCCAAGTCAGAATGGGGCTGTTCATTGTAAAGACACATTGGGGCCAAATTCTGCCTTCAAATGCACACTAAACCTATTGATTTCAATGCAACTCAGGCAGGTACCTGCCCTTAATTGGCAAAACCCCCATTTATTTACCATACCCCATTGCCAAATGGAACTTCACTGTGACATTAAGGATGGGCCCCAGGTCCTGCTGTTTCAAATACAAAGACCCCAACTACCTGAGCTAAAGGAGAATTCTCCTTTGTTAGCAGTATGGGGCCTATGACATAGTTGGGCAATTTAGATTCCATTCAGTATAATGCATAACCTCTGTAGCCAGCTGATTACAACATGCTAATCTCCAAGAGCACAGCAGTTAGATGCTGTTGGATAATGAGTTTTGTGCTGCTGCTGGATCAACAACTTTGGACAGTGCATTCCTCTTTTTATACACAAAACATGTAGCACATGCAGCATCAGTGCAAACTCCTCACATTACATGGAAATGAGCCTAAACCATGACCTGGAGGGATCATCTCTAGGGATAAGTTTTGATGGGCAAAAAGAATGTGTTGTTCAATCATATTGGAGAGAAGCCAAGCTACAATACAACTAAGGCCTTGTCTACACTACAAAGTTTTGTCAAAAAAATTATGTTAAGACTCAAAAAGTGCTATAATAAAAATCGATATTGCATGTTCACACTCACTCCTCTGTCAGCAGAGTGTGTCCACACTTGGGGCACTAGCATCGACAGTGTGAGCAGTGCACTGTGAGTACCTATCACACAGTCCAGCTTGACACCTTCTGCTGCTAGGTCTTGTGGGAAGGCAGAGCGGATCACGGCGCATCTTGGGACAGGGTTCAATGTTCCATGATGCATTGCTTTCTGTCCCAGCATTCCATGGGCTTCCGGCTTTCTTTCGTGGCATTTTTCAACATCCCTTGATTGCTGTGCACCCCGGTATCTTTGTGAGAAGGGATGGATCCTGCACTGCTCTCCTATGCTCTGATAACTGTCATGAAGACATCATGGATGGCAGTGCAGTTAATTGCGAAGTTCCTAACTGAAGAAGCCTCCCAGTTGCTTGACATGCTGTGTGATATGGATAGGAGCAACTTTAGATTGATTTTGGCATTCACAGAACAGCTGCCGAGGGTGGGACCGTCGTTTTTTGGCTCGGGAAACAAGCACTGAATGGTGGGATCATATTGTCATGCAGGTGTGAGATGACGAGCAGTGGCTACAGAACGTTTGGACGCGGAAAGCCAGCTTCCTGGAACTGTGTGCGGAGCTCGCCCCAGCACTGTGGCACAAGGACATCAGAATGAGAGCTGCCCTATCAGTAGTGTGGAAGCTGGCGACTCCATACTGCTACTGGTCGGTCAGGAATCAATTTGGAGTCGGGAAGTCGACCACTGCAGCTGCATTAATGCAAGTGTGCAGGGCAATTAATCACATCCTGCTATGAAGGACCGTGACTCTGGGAAATGTGCATGAAGTAGTGGACGGCTTTGCAGAAATGAGTTTCCCTAACTGTGGAGGGGCAATAGATGGCACACATATTCCAATTTTGGCACCGGACCACCTTGTGATGGAGTACATCAATAGGAAGAGGTACTTCTCCATGGTGTTGCAGTCGCTTGTGGATCACCATGGGCGTTTCACGCACATCAATGCGGGGTGGTCTGGGAAGGTGCATGACACATGCATCTTCAGGTACATCGGCTTGTATAGAAAGCTACAAGTCGTGACTTTCTTTCCAGACCAGAAGATTACAGTGGGGGATGTTGAAATGCCCATAGTGACCCTAGGAGACCCGGTTTACCCCTTACAGCCGTGGCTCGTGAAACCTTACACAGGAAACTTGGACAGCAGTAAGGAGAGATTCAACAGGCTGTGTAGGTGCCAGATGACAGTGGAATGTGCCTTTGGCAGATTAAAGGTGCACTGGTGATTTATTGCAGGTTAGACCTCAGTGAGGATAATATTCCCATTATGTACATTGCATAATCTTTGTGAAGCTAAGGGTGAAAGATTTGCTCAGGGCTGGAGTGTTGAGGCAGACCGCTTGGCTGCTGATTTTGAGCAGCCAGATACCAGGGCTATCAGAGGGGCTCAGAGGGGGCCAATTCAAATCAGGGAGGCTTTGAGGCAACACTTTGAAAATGAGAACCAGTAATGTATATTTCTGTGAGTGGTGCTGCAATGTTACATTACATGTAGTTTTCCAAGGAAGCAATGGTGACATTTGGGGCCTTACATTCCAGTAAGCAAATGATTAAACTGCCTGTGTATGTATTGGTAGTTCCTGCTATCTCAATTTGTAGGAAACAAATAAAGATGAGTTACTATTCAAAAACGTTGCTTTTATTGCACAAGAAACAACATACGCGCACACACACACACACACACACACACACACACACACACACACACACACACACACACAAAGATGCTGGGTGGGAAAGGCGGTACCAGGAAGGGCAGACTTTCAGAGCTGTGTGTAGGTCCAGCTATCATTCTGAAAGTTGTCCGAGGGGGTGGAGTGAAGGGGAAACAGAGAAATCCCGGAAAGCGGAAAGGACTGTGCGGTCAGTTTGGGGGCATGGAAAAGAGTTCTGAATGTGCTGCAGGGGAGGGCGTGCACTGATCTGCTCAGTCTGCAGCATTATTAAGGACTTCAGCATCTGTGTTTGCTTCTCCATGACTTTAATCATCCGCTCAATAGCGTCCTTAACAAACTCCTGATTTTCTTTTCTGTCCTGCCTTTCGGCTTCCCTCTACTCCTTACGTTCCCTTTTCTCTGCATTGGAGAAGTGCAATACCTCCCGGAACCTGTCTTCTTTCCTCCATCTTGGGCACTTTCTTATTTGGCACAGACGCTTGGCCAGTGTGTGGGGGGTGTTCCTGAAGGCCACATCTGCCGAAGCAGAAGGAATCATGCACAGAAGCATGATTGTTAAGTTCATGCACAGCATTGAAACATTTCAGTAAAATACAGCTTTTGTAACATAACCATCACTTTTTCACTGATTATTGGCAAGCACACATCTCTGCGAACACCCACAGCATGATGAGTGTTGGCATCTCCTCTCCTGCTTCTTGATCGCCAGAGAGCAACTGCTGAGACTGGCTCGACACCTCTGGAGTGGTAAACAGTTCCTGGCTGCCTGCCCCCCCGCGCAACCCAGCCAGGAGCTCCACATCGTCATCTAACTGCACCTCTTCATCAATGACTTTGCCCTCCGGGTTAGGTCCTCTTTCCACTACCTCCAGGCCTGCCGAAGTATCCACAGGGCTCTTGGCGGTGGGTGGGGTCACCACTGAGGGTAGCATCCAGCTCCTTATAGAACCGGCAGGTCTTAAGTGCAGCACCGGAGCGACAGTTTGCCTCCCTTGCCTTATGGTATGCCAGCCTCAGCTTCTTTATCTTCGCTCTGCACTGCAGCGTGGCCCGATCATAGCCCTGTTCACACAAGCCTCGAGAAATCTGCCCATAGGTATCAAAATTCCTACAGCTGAAGTGCAGCTGGCACTGCACAGCCTCTTCTCCCCCATATACTGAGCAGCTCCAACAGCTCCACAGTGGTCCAAGCAGGAGAGTGTTTGCTGTGATAACCTGCCATGGTCTCCTGGGTAGATGTGATGAGACCTCTCCATGCCGAGCAAACAGGAAATGGAATTTCAAAAATTCCCAGGGCTTCTCAGGGGGAGGGGCGGATGGTTGTTTACCTGGCTGCAGGGCAGTGGAGTTCAAAGTGCTGATCAGAAGGGTCAGGATGGGCATTGTGGGACACCTCCTGGAGGCCAATTAAAGCGATAAAATCAAGCGTGGTGACTACACTGGACTTTGTTGACAAAAAATTTTGTGCAAAAAGCCTTATATCTCTCATCAGGGTGGTTTTATTTTATCGTCAAAACAGGGTATTTTTGCCACCAAAAGTCGCAACGCAGTGTGTATGCATCCACTGTTTTGTTGACAAAAATCTGCCTTTTGTCGACAAAACTTTGCAGTATAGACAATGCCTAACTCACCCAGCTTCAGAGGTGTTAGCATGTGTCTTAACAAGGTTTTTCAATCACATGACGCTAACTCGAGTGAGCTAACATAATTGAAAAACAGGGCCTAAGGATGGGAAAGTTGGTCTTTTTTTTTTTTTAATTGAACCACCTCATCAACTATAATGCCCAGTTAAGATAAAATTTAAATGGCATCCCAAAATGGAAGAATCTCTAGATGTAAATACTACTCCACTGTTTTAAATCAAATATAAACCAAATAATATATAATTCTAACAAAATTCATATTAAGTCAGTATTAAAAGTCCAAATAAATCATGGCTAAAGCTCTGCCAGTATGTAACAGCAGAAACTTTCAACAAAAGTCCAAAGTAGAAACAGCTATACTCTCAGCTCTGGTCTATACTACAAACTTATGTTGGTATAACTGTCACTCAGGGGTGTGGAAAATGCACACCCCGGAGCAATGTAATTACACCAACCAACCATAGACAGTGCTATGTCAAAGGAAGGAGCAGCTCTCCCATCAGCACAGCTAGTGTCTTCACTAAGCACTACAGCAGCACAGCTGCACCGGTTTACCCAGTGCAGCACTATAACAAAAAAAGGTGTATTTGAACTTTCGGGACCAGTTCCAGAAGTAGTGGAAATGGTAGAAACCAGTGCGTCTGGTAGCGCAGAATAATGTCAGAAACACTCTTTCCAAAATCACAGCCTAAGGCAGTGTGAAAAGCATTGAATGGCAGAATAAAGGCTTTGAAATATGATGACACTCACCAGGAGTATCAGTGACTATTTTCTTTTTTTCTTGTTTCTTTTATTCATAGATAATATGCCTGACATTTCAGCCAAACAAGTTTTATGATCTTTTCTTTTTACATTTTAATGTTAATAAATTAATAAACATTTTCACTACAAAGATTTAAACAGCACTATTGCAAATATACTGCCCTGTTCTAGCACTATGCAGTGTTGTTGTAGCCATGTTGGTCCCAGGATATTAGAGAGACATTTTAAGGATATAATTTTACAATCCACACTTTCACCTTTACAGTGGAAATTTAAGGACTGTTATTTTACTGTCTGTGCTGTTTACAAATAAGTGTTATTGTTAATTGCTGGTACTGGGTTGAAAAAAAGTTGCTAGTTTGTATTTTTTTTTTTAACTGTAAATTCACGGACATTTCTAACAGCATATGTATTTCTCTGCGCACTCTGGCTAAAATTCTTTTCAATGCAGAGGCCCTCTGAACCACTTAAGGCACTTTTAAGACCTTAAAATGTATTGGCCTCTCCCTCCTGTTATTTTTCCAATGTCGTCCATTGTCTATATCCATAATTATGGAGTTTTTTGAAGGTATTTGCATTCTTGCTTTTTTATTGTATTATAACATTTTTATCCTCTCTAAAATATGTTTTGGAGTAAAGTTACCCAAGCACATTGGCAGAGAATGGGTGGGACAGATTGTTAAGCATGTAGAAGACCTCTTAAAATGAGGTGGGCTATGAACACATCTGCAGTCTTAGGCCAGTGGAGGGTTAGTAGTCCTACCACTGCAGAGGTGTTAACTGCCCACTTCATTTTAAGTGGTCACCTACAACTTGTGTTGAATCCCTCATACAAGTTTGTCCAACAAAATATATTACCTCACTCCCCTGTGTCTTCCATATCTTGGGACCAAGATGGCTACAACACTCCAAACAATCATTTTCCAATATCCTTTTACTCTTTTTCTCTTTCTTTACTTTTTCTCTTTCAGAAGATGTTAGGGTAGGATTTGACCCACAAATAACAGTTTCGCATTCTCTTAGATACCTATCTTAATATACAGTTTATCTGGGCTAGGCCAATTCTCTCAGGCATGCTATCACACAAACAATGACCTGTTCTATGAAAGCTTTTTTTTAAGAAGCTCATTGTACAGTATTGCTAACTGTGAAAACTAATACAATTGCATGTCATCACATTTTTTCTCATTTTAAAACTATAAGCTTTTGCTTAACTCAAAAAATATGTCCTGTACTTCCAAAAAGAATAATTGAGACATTCTGCAACAGATTATTATTAATGAGAATTTTTAAAAAGAAGAGCATTATGGATTTAAGTGCACACATACAGGGAAGATGGGAAATGTGTAGGATGAGCTATTGGCCTCTCAGAGTTGGTAAGACAACTCCCACCTGTTCATGCTCTCTGTATGTGTGTATATATATCTCCTCAATATATGTTTCACTCTATGTGCATCCGAAGAAGTGGGTTGTAGCCCACGAAAGCTTATGCTCTAATAAATTTGTTAGTCTCTAAGGTGCCACAAGTACTCCTGTTCTTTTTGCGGATACAGACTAACACGGCTGCTACTCTGAAACCTAAAACATATACTAAATTATGGAAAACGTGAGCCAGTGGGCATATCTGGGATGATTCTCAAAACTGAAATTAATAGGATGATTCTCACACCTGAAAAGTCAGTAATGGTGTATAACATCTGTTGAGAGCTCCATGTAAATAGCAGCACACAGGAACCATTTGAAGAGCACACATTTTATTAGTCCCACAAAAGCCTGGAACTATGCTACATAATCCTGAGCATCATATCCATTAACTAACTGCTATTATCTATAGACATAGAGCGTTCCTGTAACAAGATCCATACTAGAGAGAGAGACAGAGAGCAGTTGAAGGTGTCACAGTTGTTTTTATTTAAGTGCCAACCGTATACTCAGCTCTTTATAAGACATAATAAGGTATGATTTTTATCCATAGAATATTATAAACTAAACAGAAAACACAGAGAAGGTGGTCCCTCTTTAGAACATTTGCTTTCTGAATGGGTGGGTGTCAACATTAACACTCGTTTCTTCTGTAAAACCCTCAAAAACTAGCCAGTTTTGAAATTTTGTGAAGAAGGACTTGGAAGGATAAGGCAACTCCCTAGCTGTGCAGTGAAGCTATGAGCCGGGATGATGGGGAGGATTTGTGATCATGTCAATAACAGGAAGAGGAGAGGAATTAGGGGGAAAGGTGAGGAGACAGTTTTTCTGAGTGAAGTTTGAGGCAATGATGGGATCTCCATGATGGCCATTAATTACTGTGAGAGTTTGTTTTTGTTTTTCAAATGGAGTGGAACCTCCAAAGGAAGCAGTGGAAGGGAAGGATAAAATGAGGAAGCCAGGGGATATGGAGATCAAGAGAATGAAAATGGAGGAGAGGGTCAGCATGGGTTAAGAGCAATGTTGCCAGAGATAAAGAGGAGTCATCAGAGGAAAAGGCCAAGTTGAGGTAAGTATATATGTAGGTAGGTAGAAGTGGGGCTAAAGGGGATAGAAAGAAACATGTTTCTGCTAGAGCTCATGCTTGCAAAAGGGAGTATGGATTCATAGCATGAGTAGCAACGTCAAGGTGAAAAACAGAGGGAGGAGTGGAGAAGATAAAATGTAAGAAGTTAGAGGTGCTAAGAATGAGGGGGAAAGGGGAGTCTGAAGAAGGACTAATTGATAGTAAGGAAGGCAAGTGCAGAACAGCAAATTGGTATAATGGCAAGTAAACACTTAATGCTGAAAATTAATATGGTGGTAACTAACCAGTCAATAATTAATATGGTGGTAACTAACCAGTCAAAAATAACAAGCTGTGTGGCTGTGATGGGGTGTATATTCCCTGCTCATTCTCAACTGAACTATGAAAGGGCAAACCCCTTTGCTGAATGGAGAACAACCCATTCCATTGTCACTACTTCTGGTGTCAAGCCTGGAGAGAAGGGCTGACAGCTGTGGCCCATTAAGGAGCTGAAGTGTGGAGCTGACAGCTAAGACTCATGAAAAAGTTAGCCATAAAAAGGTAGGGCTTACAATGAGATGAGGAGGAGCTCTTTGGATGGAGGAGTGGTGCAGAATGGAAAAGAGTCTTTATTCCTTCTATCCCTCAACAGCAAGGACTGAGATTATTTGGCCACCCTGCCAAGAGGGAAATCTTTCTTTTTTGGTTGGTTGTTGTAGCTAGGCCAAGCTAATCAAAAGAGAGCTATGAAAGACTAATTGTCTTCTAGAAAGAAGGAAGGGCATAGTTTGCTTTTCTACTCTTCTTTTAAAGGCGTGGTGACCTAAATCCAGCTTGGGCAGAGACCCTAATATCCGCTCTATGTTGTGATATATACAAATGCATAGTATTTACTGGTGACAAATAATTAAACAATGAAGAAAGTTATAGCAAAATATTTTGGGCAAGGCTCCAAGTAATGAAAACCAACGGAGAAACTATAAGGGGTAGTTGCCAAGAAACCCATGTCTACAGACCAGGTGACAGTGAGAATGAAAAGTTTGTGAGTTAACTATTCAGAAATGTAAAACCGATGGATAGTGTATTCCAAAAAAGTTTTAACTACCCAGACAACTGCTGGATACAGCAAAACAAAGGTCACACAAATGATTCTTAAGTTTTGTAGGAAAGAAAGTCCTGATGTATACAGGACAGAATGAAATGAGAGAATCCATCTTGATAGACTTCTGATCAGTGAGGAGGAATTGATTTAAAGCATGCAAAAACTGTGAAACAAATTCTTAGACTTTGGAAGTAATCTAATGACACCCAAGGGCCCACTTCTCTTCCTGCATGTTATAAGTAACTCCTATCATGTGTTACCAATAACACACAGAAGAAAAATAGGGCCTCTGTAGTGTGCATCTATAACCAGAACATCCTTACAATGGGCTCTTATAACTTATGCGAGCCATGCCAATCTCCTGCTCCATAAATTCCTTCCAAAGAAGACTTGTTCAGGAGACATAAGTGGTTTATATTTATTAAAATATTCAATGTATCATTTGACTAATATAATGCTAGTGCATTTGGAAGGTTAAAATATGTAAGTAAAAGACAAAGAACGATCTAATTAAAGTGTATTTCTTATAAAATGTTTGATGTAAAGAATATATTGACAAATGGTAAATAATTTAGTTCTGCCCTAATCATGAGTTGATGCATTTTCCTAGGAATTTACAAAATTTAAAGCCAATTTTGGTAATGACAAAACCCTCCAATAATCCACTTCTGCAGAGATTGTCTAGTTCTACAGTGTACATGAAACCATGTAGGATTTCTACATGTGATATTCTTAGAATATTGTAGGAGGGAAATAAAGTGTCAATGAAAAGAAGTCACAGATTTTCTTTGTTCATATCATGCATTCCAAAAAAAGAAAAAACCCACTGGTAAGCAAAATTATTCAAATGTTTTTTAAGATTGTGATTGTAAGATTTGTTGGCCAAAAAGTCTAAATGGGTTTCAGAACTTGGATTTCTGGGCTACTTTTAGCTTACTGCCATAGAAGAAATAAGAAGTTTGAAGTTTTTATCACTGTGCTACAAATAGAAGCACTCAGACTTACTGTGAAAATGACTGCTATAACACATATCTGTGTTTTTAATGCATTCATAAAATGTGGTATTCTTTCTAGATGCAGAGCAAGTAATATACTTTAGAAATTCACAGTCCATGAAATATGTAACTCATTTCCAGATATTTTTGTCCTGTGTGTCATTAAGAACTCTTGAGGTTATGAACATCTTTATATAGCTAAACTCTTTTTCTACCAATGGAAAATCCCTTACTTTCTTTATATAACAACATTCTTTCTATCCATGTCATGTTATGATATCTTAGTTGCTGAAACCCCATGACCAAATTCAAATCATGACCAAAATCTAACAATTCATAAGAAAATCGTGCAAAATAGAGAGAGTACTGTCTCAAATCTCTTTGTATTTTAAGTGCTTGCCACTTTTACTCATGATGACCATATTTCACCAGCACTCGTGCCCCCTGACAGACCACTGGTTAACTCTTTCATGTTATCATCTAGTATGAAGTAAATGCTGAGTGGACTAAATGTCTCAAAGCACTCGTACTCGACACCTATTTATGGAGATATAATAGTCTCTCCATAGTTACTGCAAAGATGAAATGAAGGTCCATTGTAATCCTTTATGTTAACCCTCCCGCTCCCATATCACTGAAGTGTTAACAACTCCCATGATTTGAGTCTCATGTTTGGTGTGGAATCCTGGCCCCATTGAAGTCTCTGGGGTTGTGTGATAACATGAGATTCTCGGCTCTCTCTTTTTTGTCTCTTGGCCCTGGTGGTTATGGAAGAAAGCTTAAAAATGTGAAAACAGACTCAAAAACAAAAGAATCAAATAAAAGAACACAAAACACATATTTTTAAAATCACACATTTTTAAGCCAATCCCATGATTTTTTGAATAGTTCGGATTGGCAATACCATCTTTGGCTAGCAAAACTAAGTTGATCCGAAGTCTAAAGAGGCATTTTCTGCCAAGCTTGGATTAAATGGTTTTTGAGTTCCATTTTATTAAAATGTTAACTCTGATATTAAATTTGACGTCTCTAATATTTTTTTGTCCCTCTACCTCAAAATCAGGTTGTTACTATCCCATCCCAACTTTTCGCACAATTTACTCCCCTTGAAAACTCATGCAGGAGCTATATTTGAAGAAAAAGATTTAAATAAAGCAAAATTATCAGTGATCATGATAGCTAATCAAAATGGTTACAAAATGTGTATGAGCAATTTGCATTCAGATAGTTGGTTGTAATGGAGAGATAACAATAAGAGCCCTTCTGTACTTTGGTCCGAGTTCAGGAAAGTAACCCTATTTGGGGCAGTGCTAAGACTGTGCTTAAGATCTATTGGATGGACTTAAGCACATGTATAAGTGCTTTTCTAAATTGGAACCTTTATCATTATAAGAGGTTTTCCTATAGATCTAGGACTAGAGCCCTGTCTCTGCAGGAAGATGTGTTGTTTACATGTAATTATGTTGCTTGTTTTTGTTGAAGAATGCCACGCAAATAGGGTTGCCAACTTTCTAATTGCACAAAACCGAACACCCTTGCCCTACCCCCTGCCTCGCCCATTCCCTGAAGCCTGGCCCCTGCCCCGCCCCTTCTCTGAGGCGCCGCCCCCTCCCTCCATCACTCGCTCTCCCCCACTCTCACTCACTTTCACTGGGGTGGGGCAGGAGGTTGAGGTGCAGGAGGGAGTGAGGGCTCCAGGAAGGGGCGGGCTCCAGGGTGGGGCCAGAAATGAGGGGTTCACTGTGTGGGAGGGGACTCCAGGCTGGGGCAGGGAGTTGGGGTGTGGGAGGGGGTGTGGGCTCTGGGGTGGAGCTGGGGATGAGGGGTTTGGAGTGCAGGAGGGGGCTCTGGGCTGGAGCCGAGGGGTTAGGAGTGGGCTAAGGGCTGGGGCAGGGGGTTGGGGGCTCTGGGAGGGAGTTTGGGTGCAGGAGGATGTTCTGACCTGTGGCAGCAGGTTGGGGTGCGGGTCAGGGTGCAGGGTCAGGGAGGGAGTTTGGGTACAGGAGGAGGTTCCGACTTGGGGGAGCAGGTTGGGGTGCAGGTGCGGGTGTGGGGTCTGAGGGAGTTAGGGTGTAGGTTGGGTTCCGACCTGGGGCAGGAGGTTCGGGGTGCGGGCTCTGGCTGGACGGCGCTTACTTCAGGTGGCTCCCAGTCAGAGGTGCAACGTGGCTCCGCGCCGCTCCTGGAAGAAGCTGGCAGGTCCAGCCCCTAGGCAGAGGTGTGGCCAGGTCGATCTGCAGTGCACGCTGCCTGCACCCTCAGGCGCCACCTCCGCAGCTCCCATTGGCCACAGTTCCTGGCCAATGGGAGCTGCAGAGCCAGCGGTCAGGGTAGGGGGCAGCATGCGGAGCTTCCCGGGCCGCAGGGACATGCTAGCTGCTTCTGGGGAGACAACCGGACTTTTAATGGCCCGGTCAGCAGTGCTGAATAGAGCCGCCAGTGTCCCTGTTTACCAGGGAGATCCAGTTGAAAACTGGATGCCTGGCGACCCTACACCCAAAAGTTATCTTTTTCTGCAAAATTGATCAACCTGTTTTTAAGTTAGTTTATATATGGAATTATTCAGCTGAAAGACAATAGTTAAGATTACAACCAGGGTTTCACAAGCAGTCCTGTATTTGTAACTTTGCACAGGAAAAGGATTTTTCTTTGTTTTATTGGTTTTTTTATGACTTTCAGAGTATCTAGACTCTTTTTTTGAAAGTGTGAAAGTAATTGGTGAAATCATTTTTAATATGTGCATGCTTGAAAGTGACTTTGCAGTGTTACTATAGGAGCTGTACTATGGCTTTTACCTACAGCCCTGGGTGGCAGACAGCATGGAGGCCATCAGTCAAGTGAAAGCACCTGGAGGCATTGTGCAATCTCTACAGTGCAAAAGGAGCTAGCACAAGCACTGTGGATCTCCTAAGCTCCACATAGCTGGGAGAGACAATTTTATGAAGTATGAATGGTTTTGAATATTTATGTTCTTCCCCTCAATGCTTATTTCCAAACTTATAAATACCTAGGTGTTTTCTTTAACTGTAGTGTTCCTCAGCATGTTTACATACCAGCAATCTTAAGTTAAAGTTTATGGGCAAATTCTCAGCATTTTCAGCTCTGCAGAGACACTGATTTACACCAGCTGAGCATCTGGCCTAAAGAGATACGTCAGTTAGATGCTATGTACAAAGTGTACCTTGAGGTGAATGCATTATACACAATTAATTGTAATCACATTTTATTAAACTGAGCAGGCCATCTACATTTGATTATGGAAAGTAAAAACAATTTGAATGGAATCATTACACGGAAGATCAAAATTAAAATTCTCAACTAAAAAAATGAGCTGCAGTTAAGGTTGAGAGTGCATATCAGTATAAGGGTAAAGTAAACTTTCAAGGGTTTTATAGTTAATTTTTAAAAAGCAGTATTAGAAACCCAAGACAATTACATTTAAGGTTAAGTTTAGCAGAAAGCCAAACATTTGAAAATCTGGGCCTGATTCTCTTCTCACACCTATGTTTATCATGCAAAAACATCATTGAAGCTAACAGAGCTAAACTGGTGCAAAAGTAATTTTATAGTACGATCAGGCCCACTGACTTCAGTGGAGTACTTCTGATTTATACCAGTATTACTGAGATTTAGAGTTGGGTCCTTTGTTCAAAAAAAGTAAGAGAGATTCCTATGCTACCATAAAAAAAAAAAATCACATGCTATTACACAATTTCCACTGTATCTTCCCAAGTAACATCCTGTATTCAGATATTTACAGAGAAGCAGCAAACACTTTATCTGTGAATCCTGCTTTCTTCGAACACCCTAAGGACTTTGCATCTTCCACTTCTGCTCTGAATAATACAACACTGTTTACCTTTTTATGAGGAAATGCCTTTCCAGCTACTCTGCACAACACCACCATTCAATAAAAAAGCAATATAACTCATACACATAAGTGACATTAACGTAATAAAGAGAAGAGGTCTTCAGAAACACATTTCTTCTCATCATTAGCTTGGTAGGTAATTTACTCATATTTGTTTTAATAAAACAAAACTAGTGGGGGGCGGGGGGGAAGAAGGGGAGATCTTCAAGAAGTGATACATCCTCCAAATTATAGTATCATTTTAGGGTTTCTTTCAATATTATGCCTGCTTCCCACAGAAAAGTCCTTTCAGTATTATTACTCGGATTCCAGAGTAAGCTGACATTATTATTGCTACTATCTATTTATGTGGCAGTGCCCACGGTATGCTAGGCCCTTTTCACTCACAATGCAAAACATTGTCTCTGCCCCAAAGAGTGAAAATTATGGGCTGTATCCTGCACTCGTCTTTCATTACTTGTGCACATTTTTGCCTCCTGAATAATGATATTTCAGCTGCAAGTACTGCTACACATTAATGGGGGGTAGGGGGAACAGCTATCCTTATGCTTTCTCACATAAAAAGTAATATTCTATTATTTAAATACAGTTGATTACAGGTAAAAGAGATTATTTTATTTTTAAATAAAATAGCTGGGTGATTGAGATCAGCACATATTCCTCCTGAATGTTTCAATATGAGTACAATGATAAAGTCAAAAAGTTAAACTGAATAATAACTAACATTCCAAGTGCTCCATGAAGCATGCAATGTACCCATTATCTCATTTGCCATCCTTGTTAATTATAGGTACCTTAAGAGAATTCTGAGGGATTTAAGTGGATGACATTAGTGAGACACTCACACACATGTATAAAAGAAGGTAGAGCAAGACAGACATGCAGTGTAAATGGATTTCTGACAATTCAAAAACTATTTACATTTTTATTGCAGAGCTTTGTGCAATTCACAAAGTACTTCTGGCCATTTTTACTTAATGTGGTTTTTCTTTTTCAAGCCCTAAGTTCTATAAATAAAACAAGTGGCAGTATTTCTGATCTGCAAGACCCCATTTTCTTGCAGTATTTGGTTGATGGAAAAGATTAAAAGCCAACAGTCTAATGAGCTTAGTTCAATTACAATTCTTTTTTTTTTTGGCCTCTGATCAATTCACATTCTTACTGAAATTCGCTACATTTCTTATGAATCACTGACTTTATGAGATTCGTTAGAAATATGGGGTCAAATTCATCTCTGGTGTAACTCTATTAACTTAATACTAGGGGTGGATTGTGACTGAGTAATGACTGATTGACTCTAGCCTAATGGTTCACCTACTACCTGAATGCAGATCTCCAGGGATTGTTTTTAAACTGTCAGTCACACCTGACGTCTAAGCCATACTGAGAGGGAGTTCAGAAGCATGATGAGAAGAACTGGGGATGGAACATGAAGGCTTTTGTAATGAGACAATTCCTAAATCAGCATTGACTCATATGTTTAAATACTGCATGTGTCTTTAAAAACTGTTTATATCCCTCTGGGAGTGTAACATGGCACTCCGTATGCGTCATGGACTGAACTATCCCTGTTATCTGTAAAGGAAGTTCCAACCCTCTCCCCTCAACCAAGATTGAGGGCTTGTCTACACTTACAGTACCAGAGCAGCTGTGCCACTGCCAACAGGAGAGCTTCTCCCATCGGCATAGATACTCCATTCCCCTGAAGCCTACCTATCAGCAGAAGCCCACCTATCAACATAGCACTGTGTGCACTGGGGTATAACTACGTCTCTCGGGGTGGGCTTTACACACCCCAAGGGATGTAGTTATACCAACATAAGTTGGTAGGGTAGACCAAGCCTAAGATATAATGACAGGGCCCCGTGTTTTGGGAAGCTTGCCCTGCCACTGTCCTGTAGATAACCAGAAAATTTCAATCAGCAGGACTGTCAGGCTGATACATTTCACAAGCACTAAATCCTCACAGTTTTTTTTAAACTGAAGTATATGGTTATATGCAAATTATCTACATATATGTAAATCAGGTTATTAAATAATTAAATATCTTCCTTGACAGTAACAAAACATCCCTAATTTTTCTTTTTCAAAATTTTACCAGTGATTGAAGAGGGACCAGGGAAAATGTGACTGACCTTAGAATAAGAGTGTTTGAGAGCTTATCGAATAGCAAAAAAAGAAAAAAGCTCTTAAATGCAAATACCTAAAAACTCTTCCCATGTTTTGGGGGAGGGGAGGGGGCTTTTTGTTTTTTGTGTGTCTTTGTTTGTGAAAATAAATAGTATGTTCTGTGCTTCTCTCCTGTGCCTGAGAAATGAGTTCATGCCATTGTGGTTGTCATTCCTGATAGGTGTTATTGCCATTCATACAGTACAGAAAGCACTAGAAAATAAACTGTAAAGTACAGTGCTACACTGGAAAGAGGTGTTATAGATGACCCCAATAGGTCACTTCTATCTCCAACTTCTATGGAGCCTGACTACACCTCTGTCCTACAATAGTAATTGCTTTCAGTATGAATTACTCTGATCTTTAACACACTTTAGTTCCTCCAGATCTTGGGTATTGGTGGAATATATAATTCTGTTGCAGGTTGTGTGCTTCTTGGCAGAGTGCACCCTTCAAGCATCCCATTCCAAATACTAGTTAAAAGTATTTAGTGACCTTTCACATCGCACCTATTGTGCTGTGAAATTCAGTGTGGAGGAACGCAGACTGCTGGCCTCATGATGCTGAGTAGAGGCAAGAACAGCAAGATGATACTATAGTAATTTTTTGGTCATCATTCTGAATTTGAACATCGGCTGTAAAACTGCTCTGACACATTGGCTAAATATTACCCATGTGTCACAATACATATTTGCATAAAACAGGATTTGTTTCAGGTTTGGGTCTGCTTTAAAAGTTAACCATAGGTACATAATTCATTTCTTTTATGAGAGGAGCCCTCAAAATTGATATCATGAATGCATGCTGTATGTGAGTACAACAGCATGGAAAGAGCAAATTTACACCTTTAATAGGAATCTTTGGTCAGGTATTTCTGTACAATTGCAGTACAACTGTGGCCCAATAGACAAATGTTAATAATAATTGTTTTGCACAGACATGTTCTGTGGGGGACGGGAGTGGGTGTACTAAAGGTAGTTCCTCATTATGGAAGTTCTAGAACAATATATTCTGGCCGTATAGTGAGATGCTATGCCCATCACTGCAGAAGCTAGCAGCAGCAATAGGCATCATATGAAGTGTTCTCACAAGTTCTTCACACTGTTACAATCAGATTTACCACACACACACAAAAAAGAGCAAAGGAATAAAAAGCACTTTCACTTTTTAGAGACCAAGGTGAGAAGCTTTCTGATATTCTTTTCTTCTGCCCCTCATTCTTGATTCTTTTGAATCAGTATAAATACAAAGTACACCCAATGGACCATCAGATATTTATTTTACTAAATGTGGGTTATACTTTAGTTCTGTAATATCTAATACTTACTGTGACCCAGGGACCCTTTGGTGCCAACTGGCAGAGAACACAGAGAGGGTGTGTGTGTCCTGTTTATGAATAAAGACAAAGTATTGAACTGGTATAACTTGGAGTGCAACGAGACACACTGAATTCTTCACCTAGGAGGCAAACTGACAGCATGCATGTCTCATGAAGGAAGAGTCACAGACTGCCTGGCTGTAAAGCTCTATAGGGATTTTGGGTGAGCAAATACTTGGTTCAACATGAGAGTATCTTGTTAACTCCAGGCTCTAGAATGCATGTTGTGATTTTATTTTATATGTAACCATTTATTTCCAATATTTCTATGTGGTACTACTTAAATCTCTATGATTTGTTAAATAAACCTACGTGCTGTGGGTTGAATGGAGTAGTGATTTGAGGTGCAACAGGTAACCTGGAGTGCACCGCTTCCTTGGAAGAAGTGGACTGGTGAATACTGAGAGTTGGACACTTCAAGAAGACACTTGGTGGACCCAACGGTTGGAGTTTGCCTATTGCCAACCTGTAGAGTGATAGTGGGGCCTGGAGCAGAGTGCTAGTGTTGCCTGTGGCTGGTGGAGTTGGGGAGTTGACCCAAGGCAGGCACAGACACTACTTCCTCACGCTAACAGAAGGTGTAGTGAGGGGCCTCAAAACCCTAGGGACCCTCTGGAACCATCACACTTAGCACTTAAATCGCACATTTCAAAGCATTTTACGATAATTTCAGAAATTTAGATTTTTTGTGCGTTCTGTAATTTATTTGAGAGAATTTACCAGTCTGTCTAGTGTAGTGGTCCCCAAACTTTTCACAGTCATGCCCCTCCCACACTGGAGCCAGGACCAGGGCTGAGGCTCGCACAGCGGGGGGGGAGGGTTGGCAGGACATGGACAGGGGTAAGGGAGCTAGGGCTGAGGCTGGGGGCAGGTCTGGGGCTGGGAACGGAGGCTGGAGGCGGAGCTGTAAAGTCAGGGACCAAGGCTGGGGGCAGGGATGGGGGCAGGAGCCAGGGATGTGGCTGGGGGCAGGCCTGGAGCAGAAGTATTCACAAGAGTTCAAGTCAGACCCATTTTAAGGATCTATCTACATAGAGTATGTGGTTTCAGTGATATACAGACTGAAGAACTAACAACTCACTATAGTGGATAACTAATACAGCATAACTCAAATTTTAGTGTGTTAATGAGTTTTAGCTTCTACTCCATAACTCATTATTCGCAAAAGAGCTAATGCAACAAACTGTTCAGGATAATAGAAAGACGACTTTAGTGAAGGGACACTGTCAAGGCTGTTGGCAGCTTTACTTTTAAAACGTCTCAGTAGTTTGGAAAGCACAGCCATCCTCTGAAGTGAGGGTTATAATTGTGACTAAAACAACTGTCACCTAGGAATTTGAATTTCTAATACAACCCTTGATTTTAGATAACTGGAGACATTATCCCTTTAATCTTTTATTCTATTACATATTCACTCACCAACATTTCAAATAGTAACTTTAACATATGTTAATCCTCCCTTCTCTATTTACTTATTTATTGGTCAAGGACTGAGATTTTAAAGATGCACTCAACAATTTCAGAGATATGTACAATATAATTTACCAAGCTGCAGTGTTTACATTAACAACACCATGGGCAACTCCTGATGGTCCAAAGCACATGAATATCTGAATAGTGAAAGAATTATTAGGCCAAACACTGTGTTTTAAATGTCATCTTCTAATTCAGTGGTCCCCAACCTTTTTGTGGCCAGTAGCACATTCATGTTTTCAGAAGAGCGTGGTGGGCGCGAACAATTTTTCAAGGCTTATTTTGTATTTGAACATTAAATAATACAAAAAACATCATATTTAATATTACATAATATATGAATCCAGAGAGAAGAGAGAAGCCGGAGAGAAGCCACGAGGACAGAGAACACCGGCGCCCGCAGCCCCGGAGTACTCGGTCCCCAGCAGGCGCGGGGCCCTGGCTTCTCTCCCCTGCTGGGCACTAGGCGGGCCCCGCGCCTGCCGGGGCAGGGCTGGCTCTAGGTTTTTTGCCGCCCCAAGCAAAAAGTTTTTGGCTGCCCCCTACCCCAGCCCTGGGCTCTCCCTCCCCCACCTGCACCCAAATGCACATGGAAGGCATAGGGACTAACCCTCAAACCTTGTACCCGGAAAGGGATGGGGAACTAGTAAAGAGGGTTCAGGCAGAGAAGCGGGTGTGGGGGGGTTTGGGGGCTCTACACTGGCAGAGAAGCGGGGTGTGATGTACTCGCAGAGGAGGGTGGAGGAGGAGAGGGGGTATCAGGAGGGTTGCGGGAGAAGAGGTGCAGGGGAAGGGGGAGGTGCGGGAGGAGAGGGCTGGGGGAGGGTACAAGGGGAAGGGGTTCGGCGAAGGAGCGATGGGGGGAGGTACAAGTGAAGAGGCTGCGAGCGGGATGGGGGGTGCAAGGGCTGAGAGGGGCAGGCACTGACAGCTGCTTCCCCAGCCCCGTACAGGCAGAGCCGAGAGGACGGACACTGACCCCCAGGTGCCCGAGCTGCGGGGGTCCCTGTTGTATCCACCAGGCAAAGTATTAACAACTTCAACAAAACTTTATTTACAGTGGAAGTCTCTTCTCCAACCTGTAGCTGCACACTCTGTAACTCTCCCAGCCTCCTCAACTCCTCCCCCCTCCTTCCTGTTTCCTGTCCTTTCAGACTCCCAACAGCCAGTGCTCCCAGTTCTAATAATCACATGCAGCATCTAAAGACCACAGTCCCCCGGCGGGGCAGTATCTCCTGCTGCCCTGCTCGGAGCCGGGCTCTGCCTCTCCCCCTCCCTGGCGCTGTGGGGGCCCAGGGCAAGCAGCGCGGGGCTGAGGCGGGGGAGGTGCGCGGCGCGCTGGGTCTGGGGGCAGGAGGGAGCAGCTCCCTGGCAGCTCGGGCAGCCCAGCCACTCGCCCCATCAGCGCATGAGCTGGGATCCGCGCCCCCTGCCCAGCCCGGCAGCGCCCTGCACAGCCCACTCGGGCGGGGAAACGCCGCGCCGTCCTGGGGAGACTCAGAGCAGCAGCAGTGGCGGTAGCAGGACCCCTCCTCCCTCCCTGCATCCCGGGCCCCGCTTCCCTCCCTCCCCTGCTCCTCACACACTCCGGGAGCCCCTCTCACCGCCACAGCCCGGGCTCGGCTCCAGGGGACGATGCTCTGGCTCTCCAGTGGCCAGGCTCTGGCCAGGGCCGGCTACCAGCTTTTTTGCTGCCCCAAGCAGCCCCGGAGTTCTCTGTCCCCGGCAGGCATGGGGCCGCAGCTTCTCTCCCCTGCTGGGCACTAGGCAGGCGCACATAAATGCCCCGGCGGGGGCCATGGCACCCACGGGCACCGTGTTGGGGACCACTGCTCTAATTCGTACTCATTAGCAAGCAGGGACTTGACAAAGACAGGCAAAAGGTAGTGGTACTTTGTATCAAACCCAAAACCAACTTCACACTTTAGTTTCCAACCAGACTGAGCTAAGACGTTTGGCCTCCAGAGGAGTCCAGACCAGGACCACCTTATCCCTGAGTTCACACCATATTAAATATGTACCTTTCAACAACTATCAAGGGAAAGAGGTGCCAGTACTTGGGGCTAAAATGGAGGGCAGGAGGTTGAACTGTTGGTTTGTTGCATGAGTTAGATTGCTCTAGCTAGACATTGTGTTTAACACCATAATAATGCTCTGCTATTGGCCATCTTTCTACAAGCATATATGAGGACTCCCTCAGTGGTTAACTATAAGTATGTGGCATACGTAGCTATCATTCAGTATTCTCTTCACTGTGTCTTTATTAGGTGTAAGACATCTGCCTGCCTGACTACTGGGGGCTAGAGCTATGAGCAAAATTCAGGTTGGATACTCTTTCAGAGAGAGAAAGAGAGAGACAACCTGTTTTCTATCTCCTGATATTTGTTTTTTGTTTCCCTTAAACTAAAATAAATAAACTATGCTGAAATTATATGTTTTGCCCTTCTTGTACAGAAAACATACATAACCTCCCTACTTGTCATCATGTACCTGTCCTTTGCAGTACTAGTGTATTTCACCCCTCACTAGAACCAGCCAGTAGGAGGGTTGTTCTTGCCCCAAAGCGTTTAGAAAACAGATCAGACTTAATGGGCTATTTGGAACTTGTGTCCTGTAGCACATTTAAGAGGGACATTGTGCTATCCACACAGTGGAGGGAATCACTCATTACCTATAGCAACTAAGTGTAGCATGTCTCTGGTTCTCTTGGGAAACTGAAGTGCTCTTTTGAAATAGATTTCCCAGTCCCTACATGGTTGACAACAGAAATGTGAAATTCCTGAGGGAAGTGATTCTGATCTAGTGTGTTTCATGCTGCTGCCAGCTACAGCAGAAATAGTGATCTGAGTCTTTCCCTTTGCAACTGTTGGTGTCAAAAAATAACTGGGAAAGCAGGGAAGACAATGGGAGAGAAGCAGGAGAAAAAGGATGGAGAGTAATGCTGGTCAAAACTTTTTAAAACTTTGACTAGCTTTGATAGTCTGTATGACTGTGTGTTCAGTTTTATTTTATTTATTTCCCAACTATGCTCACTGGCAGCTTGAAAGTGTGACAGGCGGTAGTTATATCCTTATATTCTATTTCTTTGAAAGGAAGCATTTTTACAGCTCCCACTCCTGTGCTTGCCTCTGCCCACCGTACCTTAAAAAAAAAAACTGTTCTGGCTTTGTGTCAACAACTTTAAAATATTTCAGAAGTGCTGAGCACCCACAACTCCCATTAGGAGTGTCCTGCCAAAAATTCTCCCTCACTCTAGCTTTGAAAGTGAGAGCAAATAATTAAATTTTTTTTAAGCCACTATCTAATTTAAGTTGTAGGCCTTTCAAATACTTCTCTTTCACTTTATGTAAATACCTGACAGACTAGGCCCAAGACTTTCTTAAATGACTGGTGATTTTGGGAATCCAACTTGAGACACCTTAAATGATCCAATTTTCAAAGAGTGGGTGCTGAGTATTTTCTGAAAAAATTAAGCTATTTCAAAGTGGGGATCCCAAAACTGAGGAACCCCAAATCACTTTTAAAAATCTTGGCCTGAAGCAACATAATGATAATGTGAAAGTAAAAAATTTACTGGAGCTACAACTGATCAACTGTACAACTTCTATTAGGATAAATTCTGCAGGATAACTAAAAACAACTGAGGAAAAGAGAATAGGAATAGACATTTTGTGCAGTTTATTTTCCCTGGTGATTTGTAGCCTGATGGCAAGGCTTGAAAGTAGTATCAATCAGTAAAGGTGGGTAGATGTTGGAGCAGGCACATGAAATTTTGATCATTAGTCTGAGTGTGCCCACCTAATTTATTTTCCTCTGCCTTCCATTGTTAGCTGCTTTGCCTCTTTCACCCCTGTTTAGTCCATGGATCTGCCCTGCCCCCTACCATTCTAGCACTTTCAAATCACAGACCTATTTCCTTCCTATTCAACTTTCCTTCGCTTCATACAATACAAGTATATATTTCCATTTCACTGCTGATTTCACACTCTCGCCTGAGTAATGGACTTCTTTACCTCCTGCCACCTTCCCACTTCGCTACCCTGCTCTGCAAGAATTGCATCTAGGTCTCCTGGACTGGTCAATTGTTCCAGACACCAGCCCTGCAAACACTTGTGGAGAGACAAGACAATGCCTATTTTTCCACCTACCA
This sequence comes from Terrapene triunguis, assembly GCF_002925995.2. Classification (NCBI taxonomy): domain Eukaryota; kingdom Metazoa; phylum Chordata; order Testudines; family Emydidae; genus Terrapene; species Terrapene triunguis. The sequence goes on along the minus strand of NW_020664413.1, from coordinate 34,694,403 downwards.
ATTAAATGGCTTTATTTAAAATTGCCAGAAAAACTTGTCAACCAATTACATGATCTTGTTAAATTTACCAATTACATTCATGCAAAAACACAAACTTCCTCCCAGTACCCCCAACACAAACAAGATGACATAACAGCATGAAAGAGAAAGTATTTGGAAAATAATGCTTTTATTTCTCTCAGTCACAAGTGCCAAAATGTCCTAGAAAGAAATACATCAGATGTAGAATATGCTGAAAATTAAAGTTAAATTAAATGGGCACTTGTATTAAAGCTGTCTATGTTACAAGTAAAAGCTTAGAATACTTTCAAAATCTAATTGACTTGTCACTGAGCTTAGACAATGAAAATGACATGATTTTTTAATAACCACTTTGTAGTCAGTTTCACATACAGGTCATCATGCCCTAGTGCAGTGGTACAATGGGTTGGAAACAGTACTAGGGGGATGCTTAACAATAGGCTCCACTAAAACAAGACATTTAGTTCCCCGCAGTAAATAATGGGGAAGGGTGAAAAGAACTCTCAGGATCCATGGTTCCTTCTATGGGGAGGTAACCCTGCCCCTGTGATGGAATAATATTGTGGAAATGCCTCGAAAAGGACCTCAGAGAGAATTCTTCCCACTTAGTTCCCTCCCATGAGAGAGAGGATGCTACTCTGACCCAGTTTTTAGTACTACTGATCGCATATTTAAAAATCTAAATATGCTGGATTTTTTTTACATTACTTATATCAGTCTTAGGTTTTGCAGAAATAAGCTTTTACAAAGACTAACTTCTCAGCCATCTCTGACTGGCAATGGCATTTCATGTTCTGAAAGGAGAGGAGCTAGGTGATTAGGAACCCAACTCAGAATCACTGAGAGACATCTCCTTTCTTAGCTCTGCATTATCTTAAACCAATTTGATAGCGCACAGTCTGATTGCGGAATGCCACAGCATCAGCTTCAGATCTCAGTCGGGAAGACAAAAGCCCCTGTCTTCCTCATATCCAGAAGCCCCTCTGGAAGGTCATGCAAAAGAATTAGTACACTAGAGGTCAGCCTGTTACAACTGTGGATTCCCAAGGAGAGAATTTCTGCTGGATCAGATCCTAAATCAAGTACTAAAAATATCTCTGACAGGAATAAAATCGATGATTTTTAAAAAAGAGAAAAAAAAGTCAGCTTCCTAGAAAACCCTGTCTCCTTCTGCAACCACAGCAGCTTCCAACACTCTGTCAGCAGTGAAAACACAACAGCAAAAAGAGAAACAAAATCATATTTTCCTCCTATATTTCTGTGTCTTTTGTGGAGGTATGGATATGGTTAAGCAGCTTAAAACTATGTAGCCATAAAGAATTATAGGCATGGCCCAGAAATTGCCATCAATAAATTCAGTCACTTTCCTAGTCTATAGCATCACATTATACAGCTAAGGGGTGGGGTTAGGGGTTGGGGGAAGAGGGGAAGAGGGGAGAGTATTACTTCCCTCAATACATTCTTCTAAAGTACAGGGATATTTATAGTAAAAACTGGATTACTGGAATTTTTTTTTAAATTGCTCCTTTAACCATTTATTTTTAGATTGTTCTATATTTTCTCTCTTCGTCACAGCATTTCCTTCCATTTCCTGAAAAGGTCAAGGGTCCAGTGAGAGTCAATCTGCTAGGAATTTGGGTACCAGAAGCAGAGAATATAGGTGGTGCCCCATTTGCTGTGCAGAGGCTCTGCAGCCAAGCAGGGGAAGGAGAAGGGAGGGACAAAAGCCATCTAATTTTGGGTAGCTGTTTAGGTACTGAGTGGGATTCTTGAATGTGCACTGGGAGAGCAGTGGGGCCACTTTTCAAAACTAGTAGGGAGCTAGGGAAAGCCTTTAAGTCTCTGGCCTGGGACAGCTGCCAAAAGCTGGTGACTATCCACAGAGGCAGATGGAACATGCTCCCTGGCTTGCTCTTATTTTATAGCTGCCAAGAGATTTGTATTGAGGACAGGGAAGTCATCAGTGGAAAAGGAAGGTGAGAAAAAATAATATATGGAGATAGTTCCCAACTCACAATGGTGCTGTTGCCTTTTACAGTCCAAACGGAAATAGGGCTGTAGTGTTTTGTGGGCACAAAAGTTTCCTGTGCATTTTTGTGGGAAAACCTATTGTGTCCTGCTTTGAAAATAGTATTTTATGTTAGCAGATTACTCTGCATCTGGACATGCTTCCATCTCTAGTGTTGGAAACTTCACACAATTTTTCAAATAGTCTGCTATTATTTTATTCGTCGGTTGCTTTTTTTTTTTTTTTAAAGGTCTGATGTTTTCCATCACTTCCCCTTTCCTGTGGCAATATTACCCCCATCAACCCTCCCATCCACAAGTTATGGTGAAAAAAGTACAGATGGAGAAATACTTGATGATGTCTGAGTGGTGCAGAATACAATGATAACTCAGGTCAGCTCAACTTAGAAAGAGCTACTGGAAAAACATAAGTAAAATGTTCAGTGAAACAGATGAGCTGTGTTACCACCATTCAAAAGATGATTAGTAAATTTTAAAAAAATGCAGATATAGTCAGCTTTCTTGAGCAGCCGGCACACATTAGTAAACTGTTTTCTCTAGCCATGTGATTTTCTCATTTACTTGACCTTGACAATACCATGAAACTGGTATTTGGATTTTCCCTGTCCAATGTCATTTCATGCACAATTTATCAGGGACAGAAGGGGAAAGAGAGAGATCATGCTGAGATGTTTGGGGACCCAAACAACAAAAACAGAGATTAACAAAAAAAAAGATCATTTAAGATTTTAGATAAACCCACAAAATCAAGTATTTTCACAGTTAAGAATTAATCCTCTAATACTCACAATGAGGATTTGTACTGGGTTATGGTTTTTTTAATGTTCTTCCAGCTTTTTCCTTGCAACCTTAATATTCCTTGAATGTAGTTCTTGTGTGTGAGTTATACCTTGGTGATAGGAAGGGGATACTTGGTTATTTTATTGTTGTGGGGCTGCGTATTTACTTAATTATTATAAGTACTGGAGGTTTTGTAGTTCCTTAATTAAAGCATAAATATGCAGCTTGTAATGAATGGGACAGTTAGAATAATATCCTATCTCCTAGAACGGACCTTGAAAGGTTATCGAGTCCAGCCCCCTGCCTTCACTAGCAGGACCAAGTACTGATTTTGCCCCAGATCCCTAAGTGGCCCCCTCAAGGATTGAACTCACAAGCCTGGGTTTAGCAGGCCAATGCTCAAACCACTGAGCTATCCCTCCCTGCCATGTGCAATAGGATCACGAAACCCCATGCTTAACCTTGTGAAGTGAATTCACTATCTAAGCCACTGCAACACATTACAAGCAATTTTTGGTGGTGTTCCAAAGCACCAAAGGTCATTATTCCACATTATGGTCTAATAGTCTGAAATGTCTCGCTTTAAAAAACAGAATTTTTGAGTCATAAGAACACAAATATAGTAGAAGTGTGAAAAATACTAACAGTTTTTCTGTTGCAATTCTGTCTCTCAGAAAAAGCTTATCGATTTTTAATTTTCTGGAAACATTAGTTTACAAATATACTCCATATTCTACCCCGATTGCATGCATGGATCTGCCATTGATATCAAAGAGTTTTGCCAAACGATTGAAGGTGTAGTACGGCACAACTGAGACCTTATGGAATATATTAAAACAAAGAAACGGTCACACATAATGTACAAGCAACTGCATGCACAGATCAAGTAACTGTATGTGTATATGGCCAATTCTGGTCATTTTTCTGTACTCAGCTACTATATTTGCACATAAAGTTGTGCCAAATAGGCATGAAATTTTGCACACATTTTGCATGTGAAATTGTATAACCAAAGCTTTAATAAAATTGGTCCTACGATATTCATTATTTTCAAAGTTACATGCATGCCACCCTACTGACTTGCAAACTCATTGTTGAGTGTAAAGTGGTCAAGTTCTTCCCTGAGATACACAGACACTACTGTATGGCGACTAGCAACTGTGTATATGGAGGGAGAACAAGACTAAGTTAAATTTTAAAAGGTGATGCTTTTTGTGCACACACAACCATTTATGCATGCAAAAATCTCTGTTTCATTGTGTAGAGCAGGTACTTTTGCATGGAATAACTCAGTTTACAAATACAAATAATCATCTGCATGTGCAAATGACAGAACTTGCATACTTAAACAAGCATTAGTGCACAAATGAGTATCCCTTTAAAACTGTGACCTTCACTATATGCAAAATTTATCCCAGGGAAATGTTTACCGTAACATGCTCATATATACACATCCTTAACTATTAGGTCACTAATATTCACTATAATATGAGGCTTTAAGAAAAGTACTTAGGTTACTGTTGTGTTACAACCATGACACAGATATGATATAACAGGAACTGGTTCAGATGGTGAGCAACGTATTCAGAATAACGCGTAGGGTTGCCAATTTTGGTTGGATGTATTCCTGGAGATTTCATCACATGACATAATCTTTAGTTAAAGATTAATCTTTAATTCCTGGAGACTACAGGACAATCCTGGAGGACTGGCAACCCTAAAATGGGGGGGGCTGATGTGGCAACAGTAGAAGATGTGTGGGGGAGTGAGAAAATATGCTAACAAACTGACTCACTCAGGAGGGAAAACAAAGCTGACGTAAGTAACAGGAAATTAGGGAACATTCGGAAGCTGAAGGTGATTTAGTTGATACGTTGACATTTCAATGGAGAAAGCTTCTTGGACAGGAGATGGCAATTACAGTCTTGTCCATTTTTGCTAGATTCATGTAACTACATTTTCAAAATGCTGTATGTTACTTGTATGTGTACATATGATGTACATTCTTGTTTAACATTATATATATTCAGACAAGATATTTTGCACATTTGAAGGCACAGTTTACTCTACCATATACAGGTAGGCCTCCGTTTCTAGTGGGACCTCTGAACTTAATTGGGAATGTTCCAGTTGGGAAGATCCTGTGCGCTGCAATCTAGCCTTAGAGACTGCAACTCCCATGATGTCTTGGGGAAAGAGGAGAGACTACCTCTTCCAGGAGAATAGGCAGTGGACTCCATTTTGGGAGAGGAACAAGATTGCTGGTGTGGAGCTTTGTCTAGAGTCCAGACCAGGAGCTGCTGCTAACTGCTGCTGAGAGCGGCCTGGGGCTTTGATCGAGCAGAGAACTTCAGAGGTGGTTGGTGGCTTCACTGGAGCCAGAGGAAAGACTGTTGCTGTGTCTGGAGCTGCAGTGAAGGAACTGTGAGTAACCCCCACTCTCATTTGGGAAAATACTTGCAAGGGAGGAGGCACAGCAGAGAATCTGAGTCTGAGGAGAGGCAGAGTGATCTTCCCATCGAGCTGCTGACCTTTGGTGGGGCCAACTCCTATCTTCAGTGGGGTTGTGCAGCTTGTTGCCTTGGCTGGACTGATACACAGAACCAACAGAGTGCTGTCTCCAGCTGCACATCTTCCAGCACGCCCACGCAAGCGTCTAGGACTCTGAAATCCAGAGGGGTGTACACTCCAGGGTGGGGTAAATGGTGGCAATGTAAATGCCAGTTAGATAAGTTTCATTTATTACTGTATATTATATTTGTTAATTGATTTTTTTCAACAGCCCCCTGTGGATTTAAATTAGTAGTGACATTTAATCTTAGTCTGTTATACCCTGGTTAAGTAAAGGTGTGTTAACTCTAATTTAAGTAGATTGGATGTATATTATTTATAATTGGTATTTTTGAGATAGACCCCATGGCCGCCACAGGTTATTATTAGAATAGGTTTATTCCTGGAGGTTCCCAAAGCACACCATTGAGTGTGTACAAGGGCCAGCCAGATGGAAGCACCACCAATTATAAATTATTTTAGGAGAAAAGGGACTACAGCAGAGGGGTGGATAAAGGATTCCCACCTATCCAATATCACCAGTGGGATACTCAGGATCTTCTTTAATGTAAACAACATTAGACACCCAGGCACACAGGTGACTGTTGCCTGCCACCGAGTAACCCAGGGAGGACGGGGAGGTTACATACAGAACCAGAGACATACAACATTTTAAAAACATGCATTCATGCTTAATTAATGACCTGTTTTGTACCATCCAAATGAGTTTAAAAAGTGACACACATTGTCACACAAATATAACTTTCGTAGAGAAATAGTATATACAAGTATACTAGCCCAGAGAAGGTCACATAAATGAAAACCTCAGCTAAAAACAGTTAGATTTCATTAAAGCATATTTATTACAGTAGGAATGACTCTAATCACTCATTCTTACTTCAGTATTGCCTCTAGAAGAGGGATATCGAATGTCCTGCCCCTGAGCCAAACACAGCTCTTACCACAATTTTACCAATCTCAAACACAGCAGCACTGATGCTTAGGAAAGTAGACAATTCAAAAGTGGCTGTGGGGACTCGGCTTTTTTAAAGTCTGGTGAGGTCACTAGTGACACTGGAACAATGGAGAGGGAGGGCCTGTGCTGCTGAGAAGAGGGTTGGGTCTGGGAATCCTGCATATTGCGAGTACCACCATTTTCCACTTCCCTTTACCAGAAACTACCCACTCTCCTTTAGGTAGGCTTATCAGTGATATCTGCTGTTCATTCAGCCCAGGAAGTAGCAGGGGTGTGAACCATGTGTCTAGCAGAGATTAGAGTGGTGATGGGAACATGCTTTTGCAGAGCCTAGGGTAGAAGCAACTGTTGACAACAGTTAAAAGACAACCTCTTGAAACTGCCATAGCGGGAGCTAAGAAAAGAGAGGACAGTTCACGTCAAAAAGAGAAGGGAGAGGGAAATGTGGTAGGACATGGAGACAGACAACATGTTGGGAGAAACTGGGACCTAAGGGTAGCCATTTTAACTATACCTGACCTCAGTGCAATTTATTGAGGACAAATACAGCAATCCTAAAGACAAGCCACCTCATCTGAAGACACTGGTATACTCAGTGAATCTTGATGTGTAGTAGGGGAAATCTGGAGAGTCAGCAGGAGCCAGATAAAGTTTTAAGCAGTAGGCTTAATTGAACAAAATATCAGTTTAAAGGTGACATCCTAAAGAGAGCTTAGTTGATCTTGTATGATTATTTTCCTGTTGCTATCTATCTTCATGATAATAATATTAACGTAGTCTGCTCAAAAACATTTCACATGTAAATAAGGGTAAAAACAAATTTCACTTTTCATAAATAGTGAGTGACGCAAATTTTTTTCATTTTTTTCAAACTGATTTACAGTTCTTTTCACTAAACAAGCAAACTTCCGTCATTGTCATAATAATCTGGACAATAGATGCTCCCTCCCTGAGAGGTACAAATCTGTTTTTTAATGAGCACGGATAACTTGGACTCCATTCTTTTAAAACATAAGGCGGGGTGGCCAACCTGAGCCTGAGAAGAAGCCAGAATTTACCAATGTACATTGCCAAAGAGCCACAGTAATACATCAGCAGCCCCATCAGCTCCATCCCCCCACTCCCAGCGCCTCCTGCCCACTGGCAACCCTGCCGATCAGCATCTCCCCCTCCCTCCCCGCACCTCTTGACCAACTGTTTCATGACGTGCAGGAGGCTCGGGGGAGGGGGGAGGGAGCGAGGGCATGGCAGGCTCAGGGGAGAGGGTGGAAAGGGGTGTAGTTGGGGGCAGGGTCCGGGGCAGAGCCAGGGGTTGAGCAGTGAGCACCCCTAGGCACCTGTAGCTCCAGCCCCGGAGTCAGTGCCTATACAAGGAGCCACATATTAACGTCTGAAGAGCCACATGTGGCTCCGGAGCCACAGGTTGGCCACCCCTGACATAAAGTGAGATTTTATTGAAACTTAATCCCTCTGCCATACACATCTCCAAATCAGGAAAGCAGAAAATAACATATATGAATTGTATGATCATTTTGAGTGGAATAATAAGAAAGTTGTCTCTGTTATATTAAAAGTAATTAAACAATACAAAACTAAACAAACTCCAAATTATTTGGAAAATGTTCACATATTTTGAATGAACAGAGCTACTTACAGTATTATGGGAAGGAATGAGGAAATTGAATTTGGGAGGCCATAATGAGGAGTAATATTGGAAATGATGAGTTGTTATTAAATTTGTATCATTTGTGGCAAGTTCACATTCAGTTCTGCAGAACATTGTGATGGACTGGTACATAGTTATTTGTGAAAAGTATAATCTCTATTTATAAACATATATGAATGTTTCAAAAATAACAGCATAAACTATTAAAACAAACAAGACATGGGAAGTAGACATTACAGAATAACCATTGAGTATAACTGATATATTTGTGTTACTCAATAAAAATTGGTAAAAGAGGTGAGGGGGAAAGAAGAGTAATTGTTGACAGTAATTGATGTACAAGAAAAAATAAATATGCAAGTTGTACTGCCATGGAAAGTGTGAAGATCTGGCACAGCTTGTGAGTGAAGGAATTTTGAAAAATCTCCAATAGACAGAAGGAGATTTCAGACAGACTGGGGAAAAATAAAGATTATGGGGCAGATTTCAATGAAACTATGACAATACACAACAGATGACAATCTGTCCCTTCACTTTTGGGAGAAGTCAGACAATAAACTAGCAAATCATTTCTGGATGTCTGGCGTCTGATAGCTCAGCTATTTAGTGCATCATGCTACATTTTGACAGGGCAGAACACTACGAAGATGAATTAAATAAGAATAAAAACGGACCTGTATTTCTTTAGGTGATTTCTGTTATTTCAAGTTATATGTAATTATCCAGTACATTTACCATGAAGTTACAAGCACAGAACAGAAGTACTCCCATTAAGTGAAAAAATAACACCAAATTTAATAAAAGCTACTCTTCAGAAGCTAAAACTGAAGTAACATAGATATTTGGGCATTTCCTTGTAAAGGGCCCTTTTAGCTTCAGGAAAAAAATTATGGAAACCAAAGGAAGACAATGAAAAGCCTTGCAATATAAATTGCACACAGAGACAATGAATGTTTATACCAAAATCCAAAGTTAGACTGTACAGAGACCCCTCGAGATCATCCTTTGTGCTGAGGTAATCATTTTGTTTGGGTTATATGTGGACAGCGCACATGCACTTTATTGTTCAATAATTATGTACCCTTCATTCATCCCTAACAGAAATACAAAGAATAAATGATGCAAGTGCTAAAGGGCTATGAAACTAACTTACAGTGATGGTGGGCTTCCCTCCCTCCCCCATCACACGCCTTTGTTAAATTAATATAAGCATTTCTCAGAAGTGTTAGGGGAGAAAAGTTGCTGGTTGTTTAAACAATTTTAATGAAGGTCTAACCTTTTTACATTAAACATCTGTTCCCTTCATTTACTTTCTGGCAGCAGTTCATAAATTTTCTGCAGCGGACACAGCTTAATGAATATATACCAGATTATTTAAATGAATGGTGGTGTTAATGTGTTCTTTGAATAGATTTCTCTAAAAAGCAAGCATAAAATTACTTTCCCAATTGGGATGCTTTAACATATTTTAAGAAAAACATACATAATCACTGTCTCACAAGCACAAGCCTTAGTTGCCTTAAAATTCCAACATTTTTAAACGCTTGTATAATTTATAGTAATTATAATTTAAATAGTTATCATTTTGTAGGAATGTAATGTCAGCACAGTGGATTGATTTCTCCCCCCCCCCCACGCATCCCCCAACCGAATGTACTATCAGTTTATCACAAGTAGATCTTTTTCATACAGGAAAGGGTCAATTGTTCTGCTTCTCAGCCTTACTGTAGGGAGGAAGGAAGGGATATAAATAATAATACAAGATATTCAAATAGCCTTTTACAACACCTTTTTTCCCCCAAAGGATCCCAAAGGGCTTATCAAACATGTAATTAATCCATTTATTCCCCTTTGAGGTAGGAATTTAAATCCATTTTACAGCTGGGTAAAATGAGACAGGATAAGTGACTTGCCTAATATGATTCAGTATCAAAAGCTGGCTATAGGATTATGAATCTTTCATCACAGTCCCCTGTTCTAACCACTCAATTATACATATAATTTTATTTCTAACTGTGATAAGAGTGCTGATTCTATTCAAAGAGGTAAACTTACTACAGGAATGTTATGCTTTAGAAGTCAGCCTATATTTTATTTAATGGCTCTTATTTCTCCTCATGTATTGGTTCCAATATAGATAATAGCACACTCTGGACTTGTCAATACAAATCCTATGTGAAGTACTATTATTTTAGAACTTATACTCAGTTTATTCTCCAGCACTGAATATCTTACTTATTAAAGTAAAAAAAAAAATCCTTCAATTGTTGTACCTTTTAAATCTAAACATAAGCCCCAATTATGCAAACACTCATGCATGTGCTTAACTTTAAGCTCATGAGCAGATCTTTGCAGGATCAGGGCCTTAAAAACCAGCTATCTTATTTAATATTTTTAAAAATTGCCACTGGCAATTCTATGGTCTTTGTCATTTGTAACCATTTTAACTTTATGTTCTTTGCAAAATCTCTTCTGTTGCTTTGTCTGAAGGCACTACAGAGATGCAAGATAGTATTGAACTGCATTGTAGTATTAGCAGGCTGTAATATCAGTGATTATTGTTGTTTTAATATCTAAATTACCAATTAAAATTCAGCTCTGATCCAAAAATGTTATTTCTGGTGTACAAACTAAGCATAAGATTCTAAATTATGTGTCTCTCTTCCTCAACCACATTCAGAGTGATTTGCCTGAGTAAATATATGGTTTAATTAAATGTGGTTTACCACAACTGGCAGTCTCATTTTGAGGAAAAAGGCTAAGGCCATAATAATATGTGTATTCACTTATATGAGGAAATTCAGCAACACACTGGAGTGGGTTTTCCAAGGCTTACAGGAGTCTCTTGATAAAAATCTGGCTCTAAAGTGAAGGATGAGTTCAGATGATCTCCCTTGCTGTGTTGGTGCTTCCCCCTCATTCCTGAATACTGCTAAATCATCCCTAATGGAAATGACTTACTCCTGCAGCTCTTAAAATTACTTCTGCTGTTTCATGTACCACATGCTGGTTAATAAGATGACAGAACTCCATGCTTGGAAAACTAACCTGGCTCTTTATTAAAAGAATTATTAACAGAGAACTGCAGACAGCATTCTAGCCATGTGCACACAGACTGAATTCCTGGTGCCTCCTCCAAATTTTCTCATCTTTATCCCCTATGGTCAGCTGTGTATACAGACTCCACTCTTGCTTCCATGGCTTCCATGTTTGTGCAAAGTTTTTTTTCTGGAAATCCAGCATTCCTGGTGGTCTGAGTCCCTCAGTGTTGCCTGTTTACTTTATTTCTAAGTGCAGCTTTATTTGCCTGCTAATCTTGTACTCTACCTTGCTGTGGGTCTCACTAGACTGACCAGAGCCACTCTGTTTTATATATCGCATGGTGGGTAATAACACGAAAGGACTCCATGCTTGTACAACTGATTGTATTTCGAGTGGCTTCACCTCACCTCGTACTTCCCTCAAATTGAAAAGTCGTATCAGAATTAGTCTACTACTTTACATGCATAATTAGCCAATACCTACTGTATTGATTAGTTTTATGATTATGTTTGAACAGATACAAAAAAAAATCTGTAAAAGAGTGTCAAATATGATCAAGTGTATCCATTTTAGCCTATCTAATGAATGCTAATAATTCAGATTTTGCTATTTCCAAAAATCATTGTTCCCATTGTCACTACTAGATGCCTTATATCTCGGATTCTCTTTGTAAAGTATGTTACATACTATGCCTTTCCTTTCAACTACTTATTTTAGGAGAATTTTGCTTTGTCTATACTACCCAGCTTTTAGTGACAGCCATGTCGCTAAAAGTCGGACACTGTAGCCACTGTTTGTCAGCTCTTTTGCCGTCAAAATACTTCCATCCCCAACAAGCGGCATTTGCGTTGTTGTCAGGAGAGCGCACCTGCCAACAATGTGCTGTTCACACTGCCACTTGGCGTGGCAAAAATTTTTTGTCGTTCAAGGTTTTGTTTTTTTTAAACACCTCTGAATGACAAAAGTTTTGTCATTCAATTGCCAGTGTATTCATAGCCTTAGATTGGCCTGTGAGTAAAGAAGAAAGAAAAAGACAATAGTCTTGAGGATAGTGTTCTTTAAACTGTTCATATGACCTAATACTACATGCAGCTAAAATCCTCATTAATGACAATGGAAGTAAACATTGAAACAGGATCATAATAATTAGCTATTAAATAGCCCACAGGCAGCAATTCAGACAGCTCTTAGAAAGCTCATAAGATTAACTCATTGCAACTTATTTTCCACTTAAGTTTTTAGGTGGGGAGCATGCCCTGTGACGTATTCGGTACTATATATTAGATTATATGGATAAGAGAACTGACAGCAAACTCTACATTCTGAAATCTATCGGAACTTAATCTCAAAGTTGGTAGTGCTCCAGAAGTGTTTGGGGGGCTTTGTTTGGCAAAATTTAAGTTTTTTCATGGAATAAAGTAAGAAACTGTGTATCGTATATTGTTCTACTTTGCTTTTACGCTGGAGGTTACCTTATTTATAAAAAATAAGACCAAATACAACTCCTTCCTGATGAGAAATAAACATAAAAGTTATTTATTTTTCTTTTATCCAATTATGTTTTTGACATTAGTAAACTCTCCCCACAATTTACTCCATTTTCCTAAGTGGAATCATGTTTTCTCAGCTTGATTAGCTCATTTTTGTTTTTAATGGACTCTTTTGGTATTACAAAGAAAATTACAGGAACATGTCCTTTCCAGTAAATGTTTAACCCCTTAGCCTGATGCTCTTTAATCCTCTAATGTATATTTCAGACTTTGAGAGGGTTTCAAAACCTCTGCTATCTATGCTCAGCAAGATAGAGGGGTAGGGTAGAGAAAATACTTCAAAGATTTATTTTCATAGCAATAAAAGTTCTCTATCCAAAGCATATATTTTGTTTTTTTAAAGGGATTTGTTTCCAGACTCCCAAACAACTTTTAGACTACTTCTCATTTCCCATCTAAAACAAGGGAAACATTTCAAGGGTGCACCTCTGGCAGATCTCTCTCTCACACTTCTCTCTCCATGCCACAAACGCACACGTTTGCTGCTGTTTGAAAAGGAACCTCAGTCAATGGGATTGCAAATCTTGTCAGACTACCACTCTTCGCTCAAAGACATTTTAAGGTATGGGACACTTCTGTAATGGAATAGCTCATAGCTATGAACACGTTATGCTACCTTGGCTCCTTTTTTCAAAATTTCCAAAGGAGGCAACCATGGTAGCTCAGAGAACACCCCAGAAATCATATACACCTCTACCTCGATATAACGCTGTCCTCGGGAGCCAAAAAAATCTTACTGCGTTATAGGTGAAACCACGTTATGTTGAACTCGCTTTGATCCACTGGAGTGCGCAGCCCCGCCCACCCGGAGCACTGCTTTACTGCGTTATATCCGAATTCGTGTTATATCAGGTAGCGTTATATTGAGGTAGCTGTGTATTTTGTACAAAAGTTGTCAGGATAAATTGTCTAGAATTATCTCTATTGAGCTAAAGGGTGCAGAACTGCTGCAGATACACTCTGCAGATAAAGGCATGTTACAGCGATTTCATCAGACCCTGTCGATGGTGGCATGGAGGTTGGCTGTGGAGGCATAGTCAATTGGTGTATACCTGTACTGATCTACTAGCCACATAAGACAGATGATTTAAGCCTAAGAACTTGAGAGTTGTTTAAGCAACTGATTTGACTTGCAGAACTTCAGTTAAGTGAGATGAAGATCCAGGGCTTTGTTCTGCTGTTACAGTGGTGTCAATCTGCACTAACACCATTTGCACCAGAAGAAAAGACAGCTGATTTTATCTGTGATGCCAATAAAAATATTTATTTGAATTCTCAAGTTAAACAGGCAACGGTTAGGGCTGACAAGATCCCACATCAAAGTGCAGATTACCTAAATTATTGGGGGACCAAAATCATCCTAAATACATCTTTTAATCTGACCTTTAAACAGCTAATCCTTATGTCAGTGGTTCTCAACCAGGGGTACGCGTATCCCTGGGGGTACACAGAGGTCTGATATTTGCCTACTTTTACAACAGGCAACATAAAAAGCACTAGCGCAGTCAGTACAAACCAAAATTTCATACAATGACTTGTTTATATATACTATATATACTCTATATACTATACATTGAAATTTAAGTACAATATTCATATTCAAATTATTTTATTTTATAATTATATGGTAAAAATTAGAATGTCAGCAATTTTTCAGTAATAGTGTGCTGTGACACTTTTGTCTTTTTATGTCTGATTTTGTAAGCAAGTAGTTTTTAAGTGAGGTGAAACTTGAGGTACATGAGAGAAATCAGACTCCTGAAAGGGTTACAGTAGTCTGGAAAGGTTGAGAGCCACTGTTTTATGTGACTGAATTCTTATTTTTCTAATCTGGTGATTTACATGTGAATTGTTTGCTATCAGATATCACTACTTCCTTTGATTCCTGAGAAAACTGGTAAGAATTTAATGTCTACTTGCACTGATGAAAGAGGTTAATAGAAATTTTAATAAAAGTCCAGCCTTGTCAGTATTAGATTTTAGACGTCTGAAACAACATAGAGCTTCATCAATAAACTGCATAATTTTGGGATGCAATCCACTGGAATGTAGACAGTGGTGTTAAATCAGTTACAAGAGGCCTCCACTAATGTTCCATGACCGTGTCTCAGTCAAATTAACTGTTTAGAAATAGGAAGGTGCAGTACACCAAACAGAGTATGTTTGTGTGTTTATCTATATCTATTGAACATTAATTTTGTTTTACCTCGATTCTTGAGAGAGTCAGAAAATAACCCAATCTCTTAGACTAAGTGGCACTGAAAGCAAGAAAAATGGTAACAACAAATAATGCATACAGGTTTTTAATTTGATATTAAATTTTAATTTAGGATTTTTTCAAGGACTAGCAGTAATATAGTGAAAATTGCTTATAGCATAAAACACTTATTTTCAAACTTACAAATCAGTTGAAAAAATGTTTTAATACAATTTAGCCTTTATTATTCATTAGTTCCCTGTAATTACACTTCCACTAATTAAGGCTTTCATAGTTTTGGTTTCCTATCAAGCTCAACCTATTCTCCATCAATATATTTAACCGTGAGCTGTCAGAACTAACAACTCTACCCTCATTTAGCCTTATATAAAAGGGCATTGACTACTCCCCAGATCTCACTACAATTAAATATAGTAATGGGAAAGCTAGATATTATAATGTGAAGCAAATTAGTTTTTGCTTCAGTGACAACATGTACTTGTGAATTCTGTACAGATTTTTCAAACTGCAAAACAAGTCACTGAGAATTCCTTCACAAACATAGGACATACACAATTTCAAGTCTGAAGCATTTGGAGTTTACCAGTGGTGTTTTATTTGTATCTCCAATAAGGTCAATAAATGAGAATAAAATATTATTATTTAAAGGAATTGTTAATAGTTTTATTAGTACACCAGTGTGCATATAATTAAGCATCACTTCACTCTGATGGAACTTCCTTTAATTCCTAGATATGGCAGCTGTTATTCCCTTTCTGCATTTAATAAGATAGCAAGATCTAAAGGGTAAAAAGGATAGTCTGGAGATGTAATCATCAGGGATTTTTGTATGTGCTTATTTTTGAAATCCAAATTTCAATCCAGAAAAAGCAATTTTATTACTATTAAGTTAACAAAGGAGCTATAGACAGAAATCTCAGTCATATCACAAGTTAGCTTTAAGAATAAATGTGGTACAAAGCAAAGTAAAGCAGCAGCATTTCTAGAGGAGTTGAAAGGAGTCATGTTGTCCTTATATGTACTGTACGCAGTATACATAATTCTTTAACTTGACATGCTGAAATGTAATTTATTTTTTGACTAAGGACTTATCTATTCTAGTGAAAAGAGCATTTCTAGTTATACAATATTTCATGCGCTGAATTATTCTTATTATGTACTCAGTATACCAAGAGTATATAACTAGTTTCAAAAACACTCTGGATCCTAAAGGCAGAATATTATTGACCCAGTTCTGCTCTCAGAAGACAATAGAGTTGTGCAGCTTAGTCTAAGAGCTTATTATTCTATTTTGATCTTTTTGGCATTATGAGTATATGAGAATCTTGAACAGGCCACATACCTATTCCCCTGCTCAAACAGGAAACTCCATAAAAGATGACTATTTCCCATCTTTCTCAGATAAACAAAGTGATACCATGCATCACGCTAAGGCATATCTACACTTGGAGTGGGGGAGTGATTTGCAGCTTGAGTAGACATAGTCACGCTAGCTTTCATCGAGCTGGCACACTAAAAAACTACTGTAACGACAGTTGCACAGGCAGTGGCAAGTGGCACAGGCTAGCCACCCTGCATACGTATATAGGGGATCCAGGAGGGTTTGTACTCAGAGCGGCTAGCCCCTGTTACCCCTCAATGCTGCCTGTGCTACCATGGCTACACTACTATTTTTATCAAGCTCGCTCAGTGAGAGCTAGCGCGAGAATGTCTACTCCAGCTGGGAATCATACCCGCTATCGTAGATGTAGCCTAGGAGGCTATGACACGAATTTTTCCATGCTTCTCCCCAACCCTACAGCTACAGAAGGCCCTGGATACAGAGGAATTGGTGTGGTTTTGCTGCATAAGGGGGAAGGATTTAGGGAGTTTGGGAAGTCCGCACCCCCCCCCCCAACAAACATCCCATTTACAATGGACCTGTGGTCTTCAAGGGTTCCTTCCCTCAACCCCAGTATATGGATTTGGGCAAGAGATAGTTTGTGGAAGGACAAGGAATGCAGCTCAAGATCTGTAACTCTTTAGATCTGTTGGCCATTCCCACACTCCAGGTGGGTAAAGCATCACAAACATAAGGGCAACAGGTGTAGTAATGCAATAGCCTCGCTTCAGTGCCTCTGGTTCTCCTCAGCACAGAGCCGATTTACTCAGGCGGTACGCTAGAAGAGTTTGGCCTTGGTGCTCTAGAAATTCATTACATAGCAATATATGAAAATAAGTAACAATTGCTACTAAAAGGGATGACTTAAACCTGGTCACAAGACAGCCTGGGGTTGCTCTGACCACTGGAGCCAAAAATCTGGAGAAATGTAGGAAAAACTCTTAAGTGAGGGGCATTGTGGGGAGAACAGGACGGACTCAGAGCTAACCAGATCCTCACACAGAAATAAGATATACAGTTTTGTATATGCAGGAATGTGTATCTATTATCATGCAAATACCTGTTATCAAGGATTGTAGGATCTAATAAAAAAGTTTAATGTTAACATTATTAAAACTAGCACTAACACCCTAAGAGCTACAGTTAATCTGGTGGGGACTTACAGGTATTACCTGCCCAGAGATCTCCAAAGCAGCATAACAGCAAGACAAAATGAAAGACTGCCAAACGTTTGTTTAAAGGACAATGCCTGATATTTTCTTAGCCCTGTTTTATAAAAAGGCATGAGAGAATTTCATAGCTTAAGCCAATGAAACAGATTCAATATGGGATAAGTCTGAGATAGCACAGCTGAGGCACAGGATTCCATAGAAATAGGCTGCAAGAAAAGTCATCCAAGAATGACAAGAGAAAGAGTGGAAGGACTCAGAATGCACGCAGGAGTGACTGGAAAAGATTGGGTAGCAGAAATGCAACAGGAAAATCCCTCCCTCTCTGCTTCAGCTCTCTAGGGGCTGAAGATGTCCTGTTTCAATTAGTAAGATCTAACCAGGAGGGTATTTCCAAAATGAGAGAGATTCTAAACCTCTAGGGAGAATATTTAGGAGGGAAATGAGGTCATTAGAATAGGGGGTAAAATTACTATGTTAATTAAAAAAATAGAAATGTAACTAGAATGGAGTTAGTTAAACTTGGAACAGGCATCAGAAGGCAACATTCATGACCTCCAGGTTTGATGATTGCAACTCATTATATCTGGGAGTAAAGCCAAACAGACTCAGAGAGCTCCAACAGGAAGCAAAATGTACCAGTCCATTTGCTCAATAACAGTCCCCTGCGAACTGATTCAGGTGGTGCTCCACTCTCTCCGCTGCCTCCCTCCCCTTTTGAACACAGGTTCCAGTTCATGGTCTGTCCAGAAATACAAAACTCTCAATGGGATTGGTCTGCCTGAGAGATTCTCTGTGTCTTAGTGACTTTAAGCTCCCAAGAAAGCTACGTTCAATGAGGAGTTCAGGAGACAGAACCTCTAGAAGAGCTGCACATACACTAGGGAACGTACTCTTGCAGGAGTTAAGGATGACCAAGGCCCTCACAGCTTTTAGAATTTCATTCCAATGCCTCTCTTTGATCTAGCTTTGCCATACTAGCTCTGTTCTTAGTTTGCAAACGCATAGGAGGGGTTTGGGGACAGAAAGGGCAAAAATCTGCCACCTTTCAGGTTATTCCTGTAGAAGGGAGAAGAGTTTTGTTTGTTGGTGTTGTTTTATTAATTTGGACAGTGCTCAGATGGTACAAATACAAGGGCTACATAAGTAGATAAACAAACTCCTATCTAAAGATTCTTTTTAAATGTGATCTAATTGTGTTGTTAAATGGCCCAATCCTGCAGAACATACCAAGTCCCGGGCTGTCTTAGGCAACGCTTCTATTGGTGTCAATGGGAGTGCAATTGTTGCCTGACAAACAGTTAGGTACAGACTAGTGATATGACAGGTGGCAGAGGCCCAACTCTATCCTAGTGAGCAACTCAGGCTCACACAGGTGCTATAGGTACAGCCCATAAAAGCAGGTCTTCCAGAAAAAAAGGGGGAGAGACTGCCTTGAGGAGGACTGTTCTCTGAGTTATGTTGTGAGTCTCAGTAGGAAATCCCAAACTGAGAATATTATTACGTTTACATTTTTGTATTTCTTTTTTGTTTCTCTGTGATCAGCAGAAACTCTTTTTCCTGGGAAAGTGGCTTGCTCTGTTGTGCTTTTTGGTATTTTATGTCCTAATTTATTACAAATGAATACTGGCTACTTTAAGCATTTAACAGGTTTGTCCTTCTCAGTTAATATTTTACATGTGCTTGTGGTGTTTTAGCCAAAGTTGGAGCTTTTTAGACAAGGTTAAAGAACTTTGACAAGTCTAAATGGTTTACATTGACATTAAAGTACTTTATGGATGAATAATCCTATTTGCTAAAAAGATTACAAAAGGTTACTATTACCAACTATTGCGTATGTGGTCTGCTTGTTTATTTGTGAGAGTTCACACTCTCAATGTACAGGTTAAAAGATTTTAATTATAGAGGCTGATGTGAACTGAAGCAGCTTCTTGCAGAAATATGCTAGAGTGGACGATATTAATGGCATTTATCATAATACTGTGGGGTTTTTTTGTCATTGTAATAATATGTCAATTGAATAAAAATACACAATAAATATCTGTTGTTTAAATATGTGAGTGGAGTTTTGGGGGTATAATTCCTATAGCTAACATGCATTCAACCTGCTTTTATTACAAGAACAATGCAAATGCTCCTGTGATGGGCCTGTTCCATAGGATTGCTGAATCAAGTCCTGTGTAATTTGTCTACCTTGGTTATAGTCACTGGTCCACCAATATACACCTCTACCCTGATATAACGCGGTCCTCGGGAGACAAAAAATCTCACCGTGTTATAGGTGAGACCGCGTTATATTGAACTTGCTTTGCCCCACCCCCCCCGTTCCTTGTTCCCTGACCGCCCCTCCAGAGACCCCTGTCCCTAATCAGCCCCAGGACCCCACCCCCTACCCAACCCCCCTGCTCCCTGTCCCCTGACTGCTCCAACCTTTATCCACACACCCCACCCCCTGACAGGCACTCACCGGCAGTGGCCGGAAGCGGAGCAATGTGGCCCCAGCCCGCTCCACTCCACCACCTCCCAGCCGCGGCGCTCAGCTTCCCACCGTTGGTGAGTGCAGGGAGGTTGGGGAAAGGATGCCCCCCGTACTCACCTGCGGCGGGAAGCGGAGTGCCGCAGCTGGGAGCTGGCGGAGTAGAGTGGGCTGGGGCCAGGCTGCTCCACTTCCCACCGCCGGTGAGTGAGGGGAGGTTGGGGAAAGGACGCCCTCCGCACTCACCAGCGGCAGGAAGCAGAGTGATGTGGCCCCAGCCCGCTCCGCTTTCCTTGCCCCAGCCCCAGCCCCAGCCGTGTCGCTGGTGAGCTGGGGGGTGTTGGGGAAAGGTCCTGCACTCACCTGCGGCGGGAAGTGGGGCGCTGCGGCTGGTAGCTGGCGGAGTGGAGCGGGCTGGGGCCGGGCTGCTCCGCTTCCGCCGCTGCCGGTGAGTGCGGGGGGCATCCCTTCCCCCAAACCCCCTCCCCCAAGCGACACGGCTGGGGCCAGGGTAAGGGAAGCAGAGCAGGCTGCTCCCGGCGCCCCACTAATGCCCCGGGCCACTCTGGGACTGCGGGGCCCCCAAAATTGCCCCCCACAGCTCCTGCCTCCTAGACCCTCGGGGGGGAGCCCCTGACCGCCCCCGAGGCCCTCTGCCCCTTATCCAACCCCTCGGCCCCGGCCCAGCATCCTTAACACGCTGCTCAGAGCAGCGTCAGAGCTTTACCATGTTGTATACGAACCTGTGTTATATCGGGTTGCGTTATATCGGGGTAGAGGTGTAGCTGCTCTGGCATTGTACTGATGCAAATCCCTACTGTAGACCCATTTCATCAAAGTACAAAGTGACTTGCATCACTGCCACTTACCCAAATTTGAAAGCAGAGCAAGCAGCACCAGGAAAAGTTACTTTTTATAATGCCACTACAGTAAGAATACAAGTCATAAGCCCAAAGCCTGGTTAGCTAACTTTTTCAGTGACTAAACTATGTTTATTCTGTGTTGTTTCTCTTTAATTTATAAAGTAGCTAAATACACTTTAACTTTACATAACATTATGAAATTGTATGTGACAGCCACAGACTTCCCACTCTTGAATGCCTGGGAGAAAAGGAAAATGAACTCTGACCTCAGTTCAGCTTAAATCACAAGTACAGGTAGTAGCTAAGGACAAAAGAGGTTGGAATCCCCTCTCTAAATAGTGCTGTTAGGAAGTTGGGCCCATTTGAAATGAGTCCCTCTGGATGTGAGGAGTTTTCAATTTTATGCAGCATATGTTTTTTAATTACCAAAATACTAATTGTACATTTCAATAGCTCGATGATACTTTGCAGGCAATTTTCAAATTAAAATGTTGCCATCTATTACATTTGGTGCTGCTATCATTGCCGATTGATGGACAACTGGGTAGACTGCCCAGTTTTAAATAATGCAGTGTTGTTGTATCCATGTTGGTCCCAGAATATTAGAGAGACAAAGTGAGTGAGGTAATATTTTCTATTGGACCAGCTTCTGTTGGTCAGAGAGACACAATTCTGTGTAAACTCGAAAGCGTGTCTCTCTGACCAACAGAAGTTGGTCCAATAAAAGTTATTACCTCACCCACCTTGTCTCAGTTTTGAATACTTTTAATAATATATTAGATTAATATTTTGCATAGAGTCCAGGTGACATGTAAAGCCTGAAAATGTCATGGATCAAACTCAGCTTATATACTTTTTTTTAGTTTTTCCATGTATTCTTGCTTTTCCCAAAGGTAGAATTTGTAACTTGCTCTGTGTTTTTTGGTTGGTGTGTTTTGTTTCAGTTTGGCTTGGTTTTGGGGGTTTGAACAAGGCCTAGTCTTTCACTGAAAAAGATCTTCCCCAACAAAATGGAAATCCCCTGAGACACAAGGGATTTTTTGATGTCACAATGTCAATATCAGGTACATTATGAGTCCACTGTTGGTTAAGATCTTTGTTGAAAGAGCAGGGTACCAGCATCCCTCTAAGACGTAGATTTTAGATCCTTGCTTTAGATGTTGACAGTAATGCTTGCAGCACAGGTATCACTCTGCCTCTCACAATCTTGTTTTGGGTGATATTACTTAGAAAGTTGTTTTGAGACAGCTGTCGTGTCATTTGGAGTCTATAGACTTTCTGGAGCCTTTGCAGTCTGGCTTTTGGTATACATATGGCTCAGAGATGATGCTAGTTTTGCGGGTGGATGAGCTCATTCTGATAGTGGACACAATTTAAGTGTCCATGCTGACTTTTTCTGCATTAGCAGAAGAAGCCTTTGATACTGTTGGCTGTAAGTTTTTGTTGACTCACTTGCTGACATGTCTTGTTCTTTCCTAACTGAAATCCAAGAAGGGGCGTTGGACAATTGCTCATATATCCCAATGATTCTCTTATGGAGGATTCCATTCTGCCACCCTTTCTGTTCCATGTACATGTGAGAGCTCTAGTTCTTTCAGAACCCTGGGGAAGTAAATTCCAGAGTGACACTTCAAGGCTACAACATAAGCCTATTTTCTAAGACATTTGCCAGGGTGGGATAATTGTGGATAGAATATTTCAGCCAAATGCTGGAAGAGTCCTCTTTGAAATGGAAGTAAATGGCAGGTCCACATGGACAATTAGACTGTGGCAGGCTAGTGTGGGAGATTCACACCCCAGCTTGCCACAGACTAAACATTTGTATAGACAAACCTTAAGCAGTGTGGTGGGTGGTAAAGCAACTTAATACCACTTTTTTTCTGAAAAGGTTTTTTTGTTTTCTGTAACAATTTCACTTTCACTTTTTGCATAAAATGACTGATTGCATTATTTAGTGCTTCAGAGAGATACCTGTACCAAGACTATAATTTAAACAAAATCTACAGAAATAAAAGTGGTTTTAAAAAGGTGGGAGCATAAACTAATGGTCTTATTTGACATTTTTTATGAAAGAGCAATCTTTCATCGGAGTTCTGCCTATTTTCCATTATTTTTGATATCCACTGATCCCATGGCACATGTTGAGAAACGTAAAAGAGACCAATCCTCCAAACAGGGCCGGCTCCAGCTTTTCTGCCGCCCCAAGCGGCAAAAAAAAAAAAAAAAAGACGACCGGCGGCACTTTGGCGGCAGCTCAATCGCGCCGCTTCTTCGGCGGCAGTTCGGCGGCGGGTCCTCCCTCTCTTCCTCTTCGGCGGCAATTCGGCGGCAGCTCAAAGAGGAAGAGAGGGAATGAGGGACCCGCCACGGAATTGCCACCAAAGATCCGGACGTGCCGCCCTGATACCGGACGGAGTGCCGCCCCTTTGAATTGGTCACCCCAAGCACCTGCTTCCTACCCTGGTGCCTGGAGCCGGCCCTGCCTCCAAAGCAACAAAAGAGAGTTTGGGGGCTCAATCTTACTCTCATTGAGGTCACAGTTTTTTTGATGTCCACTTCAGTGACTTAATGCTGGAAGTCCCAGCTTGCATGTAAAAAATAAATAAATATAATTACTGAAAAGAAGGGGGGCTTATTCTGTGGGATCTATGGCTCTGAAATGGCATGCTCCAAACTTTGTGTTACAGGTTAATGGAGAGAGTTGCAGAACAGGCAGTGGACATGCTCTAGCTATCATACAGTCACTGAGGATCTGTGTGAAGAACAGGGGCATTTCCTGCATATCTTATCATCTGCAAAACTGCTATTTCCCATACTGACTTTGCCATTTTCCAATTCTTGTGCACTCTTTGCCTTCTACTAGTCTGTGCAAGCTGCAGAAGGCAAGTGATTACTGCTGGGGCAGTCTCCTTGCAGTTATTAACTGAGTTTCATTGGTTTAGCAAAGGGCTGTGTAGAGAATATGCTCTCCACCTTACATTGTCCAGACAAAGAGATTATTTTAGCTATCAAGCAGGGCTTACATGGAGTTAGTGTGGAGGGACTGCTAGAAAACAAACAGTAGGGGATGGGGAGGGGTTGTGCAGTGAAGCATCCTACATAGTTGTGTTTCCCCTCTACAGTGCCTGACCAGCTCTGTTTTCACAACTTTGCTATGCTTTTGCTCCCATCTGTACCATACTACAGAGGATGAGATACTCAATTCTGAGAACATCTAGCACAGAGGCATACACCCACAGTGTGAAATCATAACAATTAGGGCCAGATTCTACAGGCTCCAAGTGAAGTCAGTGCATTAGCAAGCAGCTGAGCGCAGAATTTGGAACTAGAACTAACAAAATTCACTATATATTTTTACTGATGCAGCAAAGGAGACCAACTCACCCCCACCACCACCACCAAAAAGAAAAAAAGGGCATGAGACTAGGAGTCAGCAGACCTGAGTTCTATTCCCATCCCTGAAAATGATTTGCAGTGTGACCTTGGTAATCATGCTTTGAATAAAGCGCTTTGAGATCTATGGAAGAGGAGTGCTATATAAAGTGCTGAGAATTATTATTTCCCACTTAAAAAGAAGCTCTCCATTCCAAATAGATTTTAGAAGAAAAAAGAAACTCTTTACTCCTGCAAGAACTGTAGAGTTTGCAATATTGAGTTTTATTGTCTGACAGCGAAACAAACCTTTTTCCTGTTCCTACTAAAAGTGACTGGCTGCTAGGGCTACTACTGATAACCAAAAAAACCTCCACCTTAAAATAACTTGAGAATATGAGTTAAACATAGTCTGTGGGATATTTTATGTGTTCTTTAAAGTGCTAAATAACACTATCAAGTTTTACATCTTATTTTACTGATACTTGCTACTTAATGTATCGAGTATCTAGTGTCAACGAAGGAGCTTTATTCAGATGGATTTTCACTTTAGTATGCAGATAAAAAGGCTTTCTAGCATTTTTGATTATAAGGAACTGGTATATGAATTATATGGGGATCAGCATACATTATTTTTAACTCTAGTTTCTGGGCCAGAAAATTGTCAGTTTAAGTCACTCTGAGTGCTGCATATTAGACATGTTATCTCAAATAAGATATCAAATTGGCATCTCTTCTGTCCTCCTCAAGGGAATACTGAGGTATAAACTAAAGTTCCTGTGTCACTTTTTAAAAAATGTCCGGCTAGTCAACAGCTATAGCACGCTTACCTTTAACTATCAGAAAGGGAGCCAAGTCAAAGCTGATCCCAAATCCAAATGCTACCGAAGTGTCAGGGCTCTCAAGTTTGAGGGAAAAGATTCTAACTGCTCCAGGTATTTTTGAATCCAACCCTGATTCAATCTTTTGGGGAAGGTGGGCATTTTCCCTTTCAGGTTGCTCTTCCCTCTAGGATGGATGGCAACAACAGCCAATGCCAGTAGGCCCCCTGACCCACTGCATAAACCTTTCCTCAGAACAGCTACCCCTTTCTGCCCCATCTCTTCCATTGGCTGCTCTTTAGCGCCTCCTTCATTCTTCTCCTAGGCTCTAGGAATAGAAGATTGGCTGATGGGGGGAAGGGGGGAAGAGCATGGATGCATTGGTGGGTGAAACAAAGTGACCACATGTCCTGGTTTTGCATATGATGGTACAGTGTACCAGGAACCTCTTTCAGAATGCCTGAAATGTCCTGGTTTTTCATTTCATCAATCCAAATTTGAGGGGGGAGGGATTAAAATACAAATGTTGGTTCAAGACATGTGGCTACACCAAGTAAATTTGCTCTGTGTTTATCAAAAACAAACAGTGCAGTGGAAAGAGTGTTCAGTGTGATGAATGGTGTTTGGAGTAAAGAGAAAAGTTGGATGAGCTGTAAACGCTACCAAAGTTGTTCTTTTGCTCAAACTTGATGTTAGCCTTTGTTCAGCATTTCCTGATAAACTCATTCAGAACACTAAGTACTGGGGGGAAATCCTCCACCCTGAGAAATATGCACATGTCACTGTTGAATCAGTAACTGGCAGTAATGAGACAAGCATACGTTTGCTCAGAAAAAATGGTATGGATATTACACAACTCTAAAAAATGCTGCCATAAAATTGTCCACGTTCTTGGCTTTGAAAATACGATGAGTGAGTGAGTGTGGGGGTGGGGGGTGGATGTGTAGACTGAGGGGTCTCTTGTGGTAGCCAATATATAACAGATGTGTGCAGGCAGTAGATACAGACTATACTGAAGAAAACAGAAGCAATGAGGGGGGGAAGAGTGGGAGGAGTACTTTAGAAAAGAGAAAAAGTGAGAAATTGGGGATGAGGAAAGGGAGAGAAGAGGAAGAGGGGAGAAATTTATAGGGATGGGTAAGGTGAGAAAGAAGAAAGCAAAGACTGACAGAGGGATTCTTGTGAAAGAACTTGAGACAAGGGAGGGAGAACACAACACAAGCAAAAAAGGGGGAGATAGGAGGAGGAAAAATTGGACTGAATGTAAATGCACTGGAAAAGATGGAGGGGAGAAAGAGAAGTCTAAGGACTGAAAGGAAAAAAAGGAAAGAGAATAAATGAAACCAAAGGTGTAAAAGTCAGTTATGTTTTTTATTTGTAATAATTATTATTTTAAAATTTATAATAAATGTGCATGCAGATTTGATTGTATATGCAATATCTCCATGAAATTCAACCATAAATCCCCTCAATTTAAAATATACTTGAGCACAGTATATAAATAAAGAATACTGGTAAACTGAGAGGACCTTAGGTCAAATGTTCTTGTCCCTGGCAATCTTACCACATGCTCCTATGTGCATGAAGTCATGGTAATGCTGGCAGCTGGCTAAATGCACGCTCCTATATAAATCCTAACTATGCTGAAAGCTAGAGTTATTGCACACTCCTAAATAGCTTATCAACTTGTTAAAGTTGGCATTTCTTCATCTCATATTCCTAAAGGCAGGGCAAAAAATATTCAAAGAGGAAAATGAGATGTATTTTTTTAACTTGATAATGTCCGAAATGAGCAGTAATGATGTGGAATGAGTAAAACACTCCATATTCCTATAAGTCTTGAATCTGCAACCAAAACCAAAAGGAAGTTTTTGTTATGTCACTGAAAAGGCAAAACATAATGAATTAGTCTCCCAAAACATGGCTGCCCAAACCCATCTCTAGAAATCATCGTCTCAGTATCCTCTACCTCTCTTTTTGGAAAGCAATTTTATATGAATAGTAAAATGAAAGTCCATCTGATTAAAGCTCTCTCATTGCTATTAAATATTTTTCATTAAGTAGTAGATACTAATAAAAGAAGGCAGTTGGGAAACTAACTCAAAGTCTCTTGCCAATAAAAATGGATAACAATCTCTATGTGAGAGTGATCATAAAATGCAGGTGCTGTTTGCCTACCGTGTGTCTGGATTATCAAGATGTAATTTTGTTACTTTACTGGATCACATAGTAATTTACTCTGCTGGAGAACTGGGTTTGGGAATGATTTTGGCGCTTTCCTTTCTAGTTAGGTGCATTGCATTGGGAAGGCACAGAGGCCAGTGGCCTGATTTCCAGAAATGGTGCCAACACATGGGGTAGGAGGAAGAAATCAGAGTAAGATGCTCCCAGATGTGAACAGCTAAGCTCTATCCATGACTACTTCCCTGCTACCACCTGCCCACTGCCACACAAGTGTAGAGCACAACTATGAGGGCTTACCCCTCTGTCTCTCTCCCACCACTTGTACAGCTTAATCACCCTGGTTCTGCTGCCAGGGGGACCCTCCTTGGACACAAAGGTGGGGTTTGGGTTTGTTCATAATGCAGACAGGTCATTATCTCTGTGAATCATGTAGTTTCATGTAGTAGAACAACATTCTAAACCAAAAATGGATAAATCTATAAACTTAGGAATAAATAAAACACACTTACTGCAAAACAACCACCAGACAAAAACAGCTTAGGCCACCCAAACACTGACAGAAAAATGTTAATTTTCATTATCCACAACAATCCAGACAGAAATCTCCATTACAATATAAGAGAATCCTGCTCTCTCTCTTTATTGCCTTTATATACACCACAAATAAGAACCTTCAAATTGTTACAGAAAAACCTTTGGTGGGTGTGGACCCCAAGAACATCCCAAGTGCCAGAAGGCAAGGGGCTCATCGAAGTTTCAGCTGCCCTGACCAGTTCAGTGTACCCCAATTCACTTATGTTATAATCTGTATCTAATAAGTGTTTTGTAAAGTATGGCGAGGTGTGGAACTGAAGCGGTTAAGGAGCAATTCTGGGCCCAAGCAACCCTGCTCAGCCACATCTGCAGAGCATGAGGTAGAGCAGGAGTGAATGTTCCAGGAGAGAGTTGGACATTTCAGGGCAGATGGTTTGGAGACATTCAGGACCGGAAGTGTGTTGGGTTCACTTGACTAGTGGTAACCATGGCTGGTGCAGACCACAGTGTGGATGTGATATAACAAGCAGGCTGCTGGAGTCAGAGTTGCTGAATCAGGATGCTCAACACACAGACACTCTGTGCATGCCAGTATGCTAGCTGGGAGCATGCAGAAAGGGAGCTAGAGCAGCAGAGCATTTTAAGGTAGTCAGGGTCACAGGACAAGCAGTGACACAACCTCTCACTTGTCTGGATTGCACCCCCAAAATGTGACAATAGGACTGTGACAGCTGCATTTTAGTTTATTAGTAGCATTTCTGTGACTGCTCCATTCTTGGTATTATGAGGCAGAACAACAGACAGTTGCTGTTACCCCAATACCTGGAGCTAGATTCATAGCTCCAGTTAATTCAATTTATACCAGCTGAGAGACTTTGGCCCTTGGTCCTTTCTGACTCCTTACATGAATGGAGCAGACATGTAGCAGGAGTACTGTGCTGCATTCAGTTACAAAAATAGATAACCTGAATTTGTATGTAGTGGTTGTACTTTAAATCTAATAATCTTCCATTGATCCACTAAATACTTAATTAAGAAACAGACATTATTTGATCTTCATTTGATTTGAACCATAGTGTAACCTAGCAACAATATGGGCCATAGTATTATAGAGAAGTTTCTAAATGTTCAGGCTTATTAACATGTAAAAAAAGATCTAAATTCTTTTTATCAAAATAAATCTTTCAATATGTAAACTGAGCTTTACTGTTTTTGTTTGGTTACCTTTAGCTTGAAAATAGATCTGCTTTTTAAAACCAGTGCAATCTCAGGAATACTTTGTTAGTATTTTTAAACTGGAATTGTTCGTTTCTGATGTAAGTGTATCTATTGTTAAAGATTTTGTTTATTTCAAAACAGTTGCATGGGTTGGGACTCTAGAAGTGTTCCTCTGAAATCCATGCAGCATTGGTAATTAGTCTCTCAGGCTGCTCAACTGAGAAATCCAGGTGGGATACAAGGTTATGGAAAATGGCTTGCAGTAAGTAGTCTTTAATCATATAGTTCTCATTTCCTTTAAACCTCTTGGGTGCCTCTTGGAAAACTTTGAAAAGCATTCTATCTGAAAGCTATTCTCCTTAGATACCATATTTTCTATACCAGTCTCCCCTCATTCTTTATTATTAATAGTATCTTTTTGGTGTCTTTTTTTCTTAAATGTTTATCTGATCTGCTTATTCCTCACTTGAAGACAACAGTCTTAAAAATATCAAAAAACTTAGGGCTTGTCTACACTTACATTTTATAGCGCTCTAACTTGCTGACTCAGGGGGGTGAAAAATCATCCCCCCCGAGCGCAGCAAGTCTGAGCGTTTTAAAGCGCTTGTGTAGACAGGCTCTGAGTGCTGGGAGCCGTGCTCCCAGCACTCGGAGCTAATCCCCTCGTGGAGGTAGATTGCCAGGAGCGCTGGGAGAGCTCTCTCCCAGCACTCGTGCGCCACCACCCTCGCACTTCAAAGCGTTCACACGGCAGCACTTTGAAGTTTCCAGTGTAGACATACCCTTACTGTGATGTCACAAAGAGAATTAAGACTACAGGTGGAAAGTAACAGGGGCTGATAAACAAAGAATGCAGTCTCGTACAAATTTTACTGCTGGGGGAATTCTGTGCCAAAAAATTGAAAAATCTGTGCACGATATTCTAAAATTCTGCAAAATTCTACATATTTTATTTGTCAAAATAACAATATAATCACACTGGTTTCAATTATTTTGGTAATTTATTTAAACTAAAATATAGTGGCTGAAGAATGGGAGTGGGAAGCATTGGAAGAAATCTCCAACCCCCCTTGCCTAAAAGTAATGTAGCTAGGTTTGACCCTTTATTTCTAGTTATTAGTCAACAAATATATGCAGCCATATGCTCAGTGTTACATCATAGGTAAGGCTACGTTTTAGTCATGGGTATTTTTAGTAAAAGTCATAGACAGGTCAAGGGCAGTAAACAAAAATTCACAGCCCATGACCTGTCCATGACTTTTACTATATACCCCTGATTAAAACTTGGGGGGGAGCGGCTCGGGGGGTGGCCGTGGGGGGGGGCACCACGGGTGCTGGAGGGGTAGCCAGGGGGGCACTGCTGGTGCTTGGGGGGAAGGGATTGGCGGGGCAGGGGCAGACTCCGGCTCCTGGGAAGCGGCGACCTACAGCTCCTAGCTCCAGGTGCTGCCTCCGCTCCACCCCAAGCCCTGGTTTGACCATCCACACGGGCTGCTGCAGAAGTCATGGAGGTGACGGAACGTCACAGAATCCGTGACTTCAGTGACCTCTGTGACAAACACGGAGCCTTAATCATAGGCAACTGAAAAGCAAGTGAAGGCTGGGGAATCAAATTCACAATTTATATTGGCTACTGACCATCTCCAGAAAGGTCAGACGCAAACAGTTCATGGAGCACATTTTGATAGGAAATTTTTTCAGTTCAAAAATTTAGATCAGTTCTAATCACTAAAGGACCATAAGCATTTATAAGGCCATACTGTCTTTTACACCAGTCTGGCAATGTAAAGGAGCCATAAAACTTTTACACCTGATTTATACTCCTGGTGGAATTCACAAAAACAATGGGAACAATTCACTAAGCAGACAGGCTGCTACATTCTGCTCTGCCTGAGGGGACAGAGCCTGCCCCATGCTTATCTCCTCAGAAACACCCCGAAGCTCTGCCCCTCCACACCAAGTATGCTGCAATAGAGAGTGAGAGGGACAGAGTGTCTCTCTCTTTCTCTCACACATTCATGACTACCCATTCCCCCCCATCTCCCCCTGGTGGTGATTTACATCTCTACAGGCTGCTCTGGGCGCCCGAACCGATCTGTCTGCACTGCCACGGAGGGAGGGTGCATGACTGCTCATGCGGCTTCCCTTTGCTTCCCCATCAGAAGTCATTTTTCTGCAGGGAAGCAAAGAAATTTGCGGGGGACATGAATTCTGCGTATGTGCAGTGACGCAGAATTCCCCCAGGAGTAAAATATCCTTGGTAAGAAAGGATGAAGGAAGATAGAGAATTAGATAAATTACATAATATGTCAGCATAAATGCTTCTGAAAATGTTGTCCATGGGGCATAGATAGCCTATTAATTTAAAGAGTCATTGTCAACCCCCTGAAGGTGTCTTTTGTTACCTGTGTCAAATACTAAAAGAAGTCTCCAAAAGTAATTTGAGAGTAGTTTATTGCTACCTGTTCAAATCCTGCCTATCTGCTGATTGTTTTAAATATTCAGGAAAAAATAAGAACATCCACAATATAGTGATCACTTCTAAAGAGCAGTTTCTGATTTAAATATATAAGGTGGGGAAAAGTTGGGGGAATTACAGTAAATTCTCTTTTTGGACTGACACATGAATAACATGAACTATAAAAACCTGAAAATATTTTAAATGGAATGTCAGACAGCCTTAATTATGCAGCTTGTTGTATGAGATGTTATGTTTTCTTCTTATTGCCTTTGCCAGTATGAAAGTGCTCATACATACCTAGGTTTAGTGCAGAGTAGGCATTTGATTAAATTACACTCAAACTTGCATTCTTAAACTGTTTTCTACCTCCTAAAAAATATACATGATGCATTGCCACACTTCACAGCAATTTATCTCATGACATACCCTAAATGACTTACATTGACATAAAACAAGTTAGCACACTATTAAGTGTCATAAATCATTGATATTCAGTAACTTCCAGAGAGAAGAAACATTAATGGAGCTTGAATGAGTTTCAGATGTCTGAAACCCAGTGAGTTCTATCCATTAAACATGAAGAAAGGACTACACAGGAGAATCCTTTTTGGTTTAAGTAGACAAATGTATTAGTCATTTACATATTTTAAAGGTATTGCATTAGGACAAACAAATATCAATAGGGCCATAATAACAGAAAGTTAAGACTAGATGTTCATAAAGGTTCCTTCTGCCCTTAAAATCCATGAATCACTACTGCACAAATATTTAGGTATATATTTTCCCTTTGATGCAAGTACCTAACTATGATGGGTGTTCATTGAAAGGTGATAGATCTACTCTTTTTTGTTTTGTTTTTTTTAATTTAGGATGTGACACTTCAGATCTGTGCACAAATGGAGTGACAGCATTTGATATTTTCTGAAGAAACTTGCATCTTCATAAAGCGTTTTAAATAAATCCTGACTTCTTTCTCAATATGTTCACACCTCGTCCATGAACGGAAATGGGGAAGAAATGTGCTTGCAAAGAAAGTTTGATTTGCCCCAGCCTGCCTTGTTATGTCAGTGAAAGCCAATGCCTGGACTGACAGTAGCTTTCTCAGCTGAAAGAGAGTCAGTATTGCTTTATATCTTTGTCTGGTGGCTGGCATTTCATTTCAAATTCTTGTACATCAATGTGACATGCCTAAATGAGATGGGATTGTAGTTGAGTTTTAAAGTTTTCAAAGTTTTAAAGAGTATGTAAATATTTTTGCTTGGGAATTCTGCCATCAGTCCATAATGTCTTGTCCAAAAAAATAAAGCACTAGACAGAAACTCTTGCAAACTATATAACAGAGTTGTCAGGCTGGCAAAAGGTGCCACTTATTCACCATTCAAATTTGAGGTCTGCTCGGGCTTAATTAAAGCCCGATCTGGACACAAACCTAACTTCGGCACAGGCGACCCAAGAATGTCTAGACCAGGGGTCGGCAACGTTCGGCACGCGGCTCGCCAG
>NW_020664413.1:34635399-34661193 GCF_002925995.2 Terrapene triunguis | reverse complement strand
TTGGTGCAGTGGTGGCTGTGTGCCCCGCTCCTGCCAGCCACAAACACCTCTCTTCACTGTGTGTGCTGCAGAACGAAAGGTGCTGTAACTCGTTGGCACACTCCCTATGCAACACACACACTGCACAGCAAGGTAGGTGCAACCAGCACAAGTGGGGCACACAGCCACACCCATTCGAACCACTTGGGCAGGAGGAGGAGAAGCTACAATTACTTGACCTGAGCCCAAGAGGGTCTGATTGTTTTCTGACTCAACCAAAGCAGCCACTTGTAGTTTGGGTCCCACTGAGTTCAGGTCAGGTTGCAAGGCTCTAATTCAAAATTCCAAACTCAAATAACTCCAACAGAAAAAATTAAAGTATATGAAATATATCTTGAAGATATTGGTCAAAATTTTCAGGCATGGGGATCTATCTGCCTCAATGCACCATCTAAGCACTTCCCAGGTCAATTAGGTCTGCTTGGTGAGGTCCCTAGTGGCCTTTATAAGTCTTCTGTTCTTCTCCCTTCCCTGGTAGATAATTATATTTTTAGGTCCTACACGTATGTGGGTCTTTTTTCTCTTTTGCCCTTCCCCCATTATTTTGTCTATGGTAGGAAAGTTTTGTCAAAGAGGGAAAGTTTTGCAGTATTCCCAGAAAGTGGTCAGATTCCAGATTAGTCTGACATCCTCTGGAAGTATGTTTCAAAGACTAACCCCACCCCTCACCCCCACTCCAGCCAATAACAATTTGTCTCCAGCTCCTACGTGCTTTGCCGACTTTTGATGGCTGGCTGTATTGTCCTAGAGGAGCATAGCATCTTGCTGGCTCATGAATGGAGATGTGGTTGTTGATGTCACTGGGTGCTGACCCAGTGATGGCCTTGAAAAGTATGATGCCCAAAATTAGTCATCTAGATCCAGATTTAGGTACCTAATTTGATGTGGCCTGATTTTCAGATGTTCTAATTACTTGCCACTCCTATTGAAATCAGTAAGAGTTGTGGGTGGTCATTACTTTGAAAAACAGACTAATCTGGTCTACGTGCCAAAATATTGATCTAGGTACCTAACTTCAAGCAACCACATTTGAAAATTTGTCCATTACTTATATTAATGTGCCTAAAATTCCCTCTTTTACCAGATCAGTTCCTTCGCTCTTCCTTAACGTTGTGACTGCTGCTTTCTGTAACTCTTTACCTGCAATAATGCCTCAACTTTCATTTTTTATTATTTTAGAAAATCGAGAGTATCAAATACTCACCCCAGCTTTTTCAAGATACTCTGAATAAACCACTGTCACTATGCAAGTGGTTTGAGCCAACACTTTTCACTTTCCTGGATATTTTTGCTGGTTTTCTTTACATGTAGATTCCAC
This sequence comes from Terrapene triunguis, assembly GCF_002925995.2. NCBI lineage: Eukaryota > Metazoa > Chordata > Testudines > Emydidae > Terrapene > Terrapene triunguis. Next base: position 34,659,836 of record NW_020664413.1, on the reverse strand, counting down.
AGTGCTTTTATATTTCCTTTAAGTGACTGACCATTTTTATACTGACCATTCAAACAGTATAAAATCTGTGCATGGATTTGTTCTTAGTGGCATTGGTGTCTCCTACCTCCTTTTTATGTAAGCCATTTATACCTGTTGCTTGTGTAAAAGGAAATAAATGAACTTTGTACAGTAAACTCATATCCGCCGGTTTAAGGCCCCTAACTAGAAACAGATTTGTGTAAGAGCCAAATCCTACAGCCATTAATCAGGGTCACATGCTTCCCATTCACACACAAAAGAGTACATAAGGGAAACTCATGCCTTCTAAGATGCACAGCTCATCAAGAACTACTAATTTATGATATCTTCCCATCATGAATGGCTTGACATCAGATAGGCTCTCTGGTATCAGCCTGCGATCAGGGAAACAAACAGGAAAGACCAAGCAAATCTCAAACCAAACAAATACTCTCCCCAACTGTGCATACCTCTGCACCTTCCAGCCCATTCTCTTTCCTCACCAATAGGAGCACAGTTTATAGCGTATATTCCCACTGGCATACCAGCCCTGTACCACCCATCTCTCCATGGTCTCTGAAAACCATAAAGTAGTTATTGCTGTTTGGGACAGCATTGTAAGAAGAAGAGCATGCTATCGGCAGAGACTGTTGCTGGTTCCTTCCCCTTTGGACATGCCTTCCTCTGCCAAGTGAAGCAGAGTATCACATTCTTGCAGCAGAGGGAACACGAAACATATATTAGCCATTTTTCTCCTCCTTGATTGTCCAACAGTGGGATAAGGGCCTTTCGGATCCTTTCTACTCGGTGATAATTGAAGGAAGCATATGCTTTCATAGACAAAAGTTCCACTGACTTCTGCAATAACAGAAGTATTCCCTATTCTGATAAATTATTAAATACAAGTAAACATAACTATTTGGAAAATCTAGTTTTTATCCCTAATTACAGAGGATGGCTTATAATATGTGCTCTACATTATGCTGACTGTACAGATTTATTCTTCCTTTGGGTGAAACTCACCACAGAAGAGCGACATAAGAGTTTCTGCACTAGTCTAAGCACAATCTGGTAAAAAAAGGTGTCACTGGAGTACAAGCAGGGATGGACCTCGGACCAGTCATCATGTGGCTTTAGTAGACCTAACACCCCAGGGGCTGCAGCATATACTCCACCTAAAATCCATATAGGCTGAGGTAGTAGTTATGGATTTTAGCCTCCAGCCCCAAACACCTGCACACTTAATCTCCACAAAGCCTGGTTGCTCAGACTTGATGTCTAAGTAGCATACACACATCAAGAAGGCAACTAGCCAGGATGGGCAGGGATGATGTCCCTAGCCTCTGTTTGCCAGAAACTGGGAATGAGCGACAGGGAATGGATCACTTGATGATTACCTGTTCATTCCCTCTGGGGCACCTGCACTGGCCACTGTCGGAAGACAGTATACTGGGCTAGATGGACCCTTGGTCTGACCCAGTATGGCCATTCTTAACTAAACATATTCTTTTTTTATTTTTTTTATTTTAAAACTGATATATGAAACCTCTATGGGAGGGAAACTGTGATTCATGTTTGCCATATGCTGGACAATTTCCATTAATAGTTCTGTTAAGTGACCTTTATTTCATGTCTGTAGTGATGGTAACCACAAATATATGGCATATACTTTCTCCAACTTTCCAAACACAGACCCAACCTTCTCTCCCCCTTACCCTTAAGTCTTTCTTTTCATTCAACTTTATTAAAACACATTCAATCTATCACAGAGTGACTTTATTTTCTGTTCTTGTTGGAAAAGCTGAAATTCTTTTTCTGATTCCAGAAATTTGTTCATAACCTTGGGAAAGTCACTTCACTTCTCTTTTAAATGGGACTAATGGTACCAACCTTTGTAAAGCGCTTTGAGATCTACAGATGAGAGCTAGGTATTACTAAAAAGAATTCATTGGGTCCAGGTGGGAAGTAAAGATCTCATGGAACTACTTGAAAAAAAAAAACCCTCTCAAACAGCCCATATTCTTTCTTTCAGTCAAAGTCTTTAAAGCTAGGTAGTGTGTGAACTATTGTTGAATGCACAGTGCCTACCTCATTTGCTACACAGTCCCTGTACTGCCTATCTAACTTATTATTGTAAAGCACCAAGGGACACCTAGAGTAGAAAGGAGCTAATTAAGACAAATTCTATTCTATAAATAAAATTGCCAAGTTAACAATGTAACTGAGCATCCTTAGTAACTTTTCCCCATAACTTTTCATATCTGTGCTGTAGACGATAGATAGCATTAAAATTGCTTCACACAATGAATTCACATAATACATTAGAAATCCTAACAATGTACCCTATCAATGCTTTAGTGTACTCATTGATCTTACCTTCATTCCATTAAAAATGCTTCATGTTATATCACCTCATTTTTTCCCCCTTTCCCTTGCTGAGTTTTTGGCCACTGCTCCATCTCCCTCTGACACACAGACAATACTAATGTTCAGGTTTGGACTTAACATGGCAGAATCAATTAGAGTCAGAGTTAGAGCTCTTCCTCCATCCCTGTGCTATGCACAGAGGCAAGGCAGAGGTCTGAGACCTTAGGTATCTACAGCCACAAGGGGGAAAGGTCACATAAAAGATGGAAGAAGAACCACCTCTGTGAATTCCTTTACTCTAGTCCCTGGGGCCCAGGTCCACAAAGGTGTTTAGTCACTGCCCTTGGTGGCTGTCTCCGTCCATTACTTGGACCATGGGGCCGATCAGGCAGCTGGGAAGAAGCAGGCTTGGACTAGTGTGTGCAGCCCTCGCTTGAGTTCAGCGGCAGGCCCTGGTCCGGCCCAGGGGAAGTTTCCCGGGGGCTGCCACTCGCTGCGGGAGAGGGAATGCGCGTGTCTGACACCTGCCCGTGGCTCTTACCTGCCTGACTCCCGCTGCCGCGCCGCTGGGGGCCTCAAACCTACTCCTCAGCTCCTCCCAGGGGATGGGGAAGCGCTCCAGCCTGCGGCGGCCGTCCCGGGGCTCCTCCTTGGCCACTTCGGCCCCCACGCTGGCCCGCGGCGCTTTCTCCATGGTGCTGCTGCCGCCGCCGCGGCTCTTATCCGGCGGCCGGCTCTGAACTCGCCCCTCTTGGCCGCCAGCTGCAGCTGCTCGGGTCTCCTCCTCCCGCAGGGCGGCGGCGGCCGCTGCTGCTGGCGCGGGACAAGTTCTCCTCCCCTCCGGGGTTTGCGAGCGCCTGCGGCGGCGGCCTCCCGCGGAGCCCCCCCGGGGACCGGCTCTCAGCGCATCGCCCGACTCCCACTGCTGCTTGAGGCGCTCCAGGGAGCCCTTCTGGATCGGGAACTTCGCCAGCTCCAGGGCGCCCTGCAAAAGCACCACGCGGCGGGGTCAAAACACGTGGCACCAACGCGTGAAGGACACACCCGCCCGCCCCAAGTCCGCGCCTAGCCCGGGAGCCTAGCGTGTGATGGGACCCCACAGGCGCAGCCAGACATGGCCCAGGCCAGGCTGCTCTGCGCCCCGAAGGTCAGGTCTGCCGAGAACGCACTGGGAACTCTTCTTTGCAGGAGGGCAGGCGCTGGAAGTGCAGCGTCAGATTGTCAATGACATAAGCAACTTCCCAAGGGAAAGAAAGGTCCCCAGCCTGCAGGAAACAGGCGCAGGAAAAGCCTATTGCCCCTCATTTCCTTAGCTGCGGCACAGAGCCACCGAAGAACTGTTATGTGGAAACTCCTTATTGTTAAGTGCTGGGAAAAGCATCACTAATAACCTCAACTCTAAAAACAAACATTGCTCAAGTTCATGGTCTGGAGCACTTCCAAGATTTCCTGGTCTAGAACAAAGCCCTATCATAAACACATCACTTGAAATTAAGTAACATTTTTTACTTTCACTATTTTTCACTGTGGTGCAACCATTCTGAATGGAGCCCATCCGCAAACAAGTCTTTCAGAGTCAGACCCACATCCACAAAGGTATTGAGGGTCCTGACTTCCATTGACCAAAGCCACCTGTGCTTTCATAAATACCCTAGATGCAGAGATATCAGCCATTAAATATTAGAAAGCAGTTATTTGTGCTTTGGATTTGGATAACTATCCAGGACTGTTTAAGATAGAGTAAATTAAAATCTCAAATGTATATAGCTGAACTAGCTAGAAGAATGGGGTGTACACAAGTGCCTGGAGATGACTAGACACCAGTAGTGGGGTTTTTGCAATCAAACAGATCTAGTGCCTTAAAAGTCTCCCTCTCCTGTGGAGGATTTCCTACCCAGCACTGTGAATTCCACTGAATAACAGGTAGTTCCTTTAAAAAAAGGCATTACTTTCCCACAGAACAGAAGGAATTGCCCAGCTCCAATGGATTTGGGAAAAGAAGGACCATTTTTGGTCATGCGAGGCCTGACTGGTCAGTAGCTGGAATTTAGCTTGAACACAAGTACAAAGCCTTTGTACACAACTTCATTAAAAATGTAGCACTAGAGACCTGCTAAAAGAACTGCAGACCTCAATATTTTAATGAGTAAGAGAGCTACTCTGGGCTGGATTCCTACTTCTGCACAATCCAGGCTGAAAAACTGCAATAGCAAATTCATCTGGAGCTGTGTCCATCACTGGCAAGACTTGGATAGAGCCCTACTACACACTTTAAAAGAGGGCCTTCTCCTCTTTGGAACATCTGCCCCTATAGCCATAGTTGAGTGCAAGGTGCATTAATTTGGACCCATAAAGGTGAAGATGTGCCTTTTATATTTCAGTAGTTTTGTTATGGTGTAGGAGGGATGTAACTGTCACAACTGATGATGTGATCTCATCAGGATGGTTAATAAGAGATTTGATTCAAGGCCACTCACTGTCCATGTTAATATAGGTTGCATATGCACTAATGACACAGTTGTATTGTTATATCTTTATCCTAGAGAACTTTTACTTTTCATTGTATGTACAGTTAGAACTGCCAGAGACACAGACCACTAAGAACTTTCAATTTGACGGTTACTGCATCTGTGGCTGGGAGGGTGTTACTTGAACAGAGAAAGGTAGTTGAAAAATATGTCCAACTTCATGTCTGCTCTGCAGATTGAAAGGAGGAAAGGAGAAATTAAAAAGATTATACCTATCTGTTCCATCTGTCTAATAATTTCCCGTTGAACTCATTGCTGTTCATAGAATCATAGAATCATAGAATATCAGGGTTGGAAGGGACCTCAAGAGGTCATCTAGTCCAACCCCCTGCTCAAAGCAGGACCAATTCCCAACTAAATCATCCCAGCCAGGGCTTTGTCAAGCCGGGCCTTAAAAACCTCCAAGGAAGGAGACTCCACCACCTCCCTAGGTAACGCATTCCAGTGCTTCACCACCCTCCTAGTGAAATAGTGTTTCCTAATATCCAACCTGGACCTCCCCCACTGCAACTTGAGACCATTGCTCCTTGTTCTGTCATCTGCCACCACTGAGAACAGCCGAGCTTGATCCTCTTTGGAACCCCCCTTCAGGTAGTTGAAGGCTGCTATCAAATCCCCCCTCATTCTTCTCTTCTGGAGACTAAACAATCCCAGTTCCCTCAGCCTCTCCTCATAAGTCATGTGCTCCAGACCCCTAATCATTTTTGTTGCCCTCCGCTGGACTCTTTCCAATTTTTCCACATCCTTCTTGTAGTGTGGGGCCCAAAACTGGACACAGTATTCCAGATGAGGCCTCACCAATGTCGAATAAAGGGGAACGATCACGTCCCTCGATCTGCTGGCAATGCCCCTACTTATACAGCCCAAAATGCCGTTAGCCTTCTTGGCAACAAGAGCACACTGTTGACTCATATCCAGCTTCTCGTCCACTGTGACCCCTAGGTCCTTTTCTGCAGAACTGCTACCTAGCCATTCGGTCCCTAGTCTGTAGCAGTGCATAGGATTCTTCCGTCCTAAGTGCAGGACTCTGCACTTGTCCTTGTTGAACCTCATCAGGTTTTTTTTGGCCCAATCCTCTAATTTGTCTAGGTCCCTCTGTATCCGATCCCTACTCTCTAGTGTATCTACCACGCCTCCCAGTTTAGTGTCATCTGCAAACTTGCTGAGAGTGCAGTCCACACCATCCTCCAGATCATTAATAAAGATATTAAACAAAACCGGCCCCAGGACCGACCCTTGGGGCACTCCGCTTGAAACCGGCTGCCAACTAGACACGGAGCCATTGATCACTACCCGTTGAGCCCGACGATCTAGCCAGCTTTCTATCCACCTTACAGTCCATTCATCCAGCCCATACTTCTTTAACTTGGCGGCAAGAATACTGTGGGAGACCGTATCAAAAGCTTTGCTAAAGTCAAGGAATAACACATCCACTGCTTTCCCCTCATCCACAGAGCCAGTTATCTCATCATAGAAGGCAATTAGGTTAGTCAGGCACGACTTCCCCTTGGTGAATCCATGCTGACTGTTCCTGATCACTTTCCTCTCCTCTAAGTGTTTCATAATTGATTCCTTGAGGACCTGTTCCATGATTTTTCCAGGGACTGAGGTGAGGCTGACTGGCCTGTAGTTCCCCGGATCCTCCTTCTTCCCTTTTTTAAAGATGGGCACTACATTAGCCTTTTTCCAGTCATCCGGGACCTCCCCCGATCGCCATGAGTTTTCAAAAATAATGGCTAATGGCTCTGCAATCTCATCCGCCAACTCCTTTAGCACCCTCGGATGCAGTGCATCCGGCCCCATGGACTTGTGCACGTCCAGTTTTTCTAAATAGTCCCGAACCACTTCTTTCTCCACATAGGGCTGGTCACCTTCTCCCCATATTGTGCTGCCCAGTGCAGCAGTCTGGGAGCTGACCTTGTTCGTGAAGACAGAGGAATATCTGAAGTTCTATAAGTTTACTTTACACAGGGGGTGGGCAAGCAATGTGTAATTAAATATATCTCAGATAGTGATACTGTTACTAAACTTAGCTCAAAGACCCTATGAGAAATGGACATGAGTCACTAAACATTAACTTTCTAAATTAGTGCAACCAATGAATGATCAACAAAGATACATTTTACTAAATATATTAACGAATGCATGTTCAGCCAAAGTACTGAAGTCACTATGTACTATAAATAAATAAAAAGAAAGTTATATCTTTTCTTTTTAAAAAGTAAAGATCAAAAGATCAAAAAGGGACTGTCCTATATTTTAGGGGTTTGAGTTAAGAGGAGCAAGTGACAACTGACAGTATAAAACGGCTGAGTCTAAGAGGGCAGCATCTCCTTCATGAGAGCAGTAAGGCAGTATTGTTAATTTAATCTTCTTTCCTGTGCATTTAAGCTGATAGGATGGCATACTAGATCTTTACAGGACACTGAGCATTGCTGTTACATTTTAACATCTTTTCGTACCAACTTGTCTATTGGGAAAAGATTAAAGTGGTGGAGGTAGTTATTTAATTTTGGAAAATACTGTCTGAGGCTTTCTAAAAGAGTATTAGCTAGTCCTGCTGGACATAGGTGGAAGTAGTTTGAGGATTAGCCTGATTCCTAGTCATGGCTAGGACAGGGGCTATGGTTTCGGTTCCAAATAGATATGTCTGAGAAACTTGTGGGTGAAGTGTGGGCAAGGACCGGGCAAAGGTTGGGCCTGCTCCTGCACCAATCAAAGTCAATGTCAACATACCTGTGACCTTTAATGGGCGCAGTATTTGGCCTCATGGCAAGTTCCATCACAGTAGTAATGTTTTGAGAGGTTATTTTTATGCATCGCTTACTGAGATGTAGTATGTATTAAATGCAGTGGAATTATTTGTGATTTTTTAAAAATAAAACTGCAGGCTTTTCAGACCCAGAAGAAAAATAGTTTTGTTTTATTTTGTTTTTTGTTTTGTTGTGGGAAACCAGGTAGGTGGTAAAGTCATGTTACAAAATGTATGTTCCTCCATATGCATGAGAAGAATTGGGAAAGCATCTCATAACTTTTCATGGATCAGGTTCTAAAGTATGATTCTAGCCAAAATTAGTTTATCTTTAGCGCAGTGATAGCAAGCAGGTGTATTATGGGCTACAAGGTGGGCGCTTAGGGCCTGATTCAAAGTCCATAGAAGTTAATGGAAAGACTGCCATTGATTTCATGGGTCTATATAGTTTTCTGTGGCCTGTGACAGGCTCTCGGATCTCCGGTAGCCCCACTCCCAAATCCTCTTCCATGCAGTGTCTTAAGTTTAGTTCAACTGTGATTTTTTTTTTTTTTTTACAGCCTAAGTATTTTGAGGGGGGGAAACTGTTCTCACTCATGGTTCCAGCAGTATTTTGGTTTCCCATATCCATTAAGAAAATCAGGGATCAGATTTACCATTGTATAACTCCAACTTTATACCAGTGTAATTCCATTGAGATTAATGAAGTTACGAATGGCATAAAACTGGAATAATGCAATGGTGACTCAGATACCCGGGGTGCTTTCATTATGATAGCATCTTGGTAGGGAACTTATTGCCACACAGCAGAATATCACTTCACTATATGAAGAGAAAGGAAATGGGGGTGAGGAGGCTAGGAGGGCAGAAATAGTTAATTTCAACACAGATGGGCTTGTGTAAATTCACTTCCATGCATAAAAAGAAAATAAATTAAACAGGAGGTGGATTGGGGAACAGGTTTATTTAAAAACATATGTACCAAATTCTGCTTTTGATAATGCCGGTGTAAATTTGGACCACTGGTCTGACTGATAACAGATTTTGGCACATCTGTTTAAAGGTAAAGCAATGTTTAATTAGGTAACTTGTTCTTGGACCACTGCTGATACCAGACTACTGAACACTGGCAGTCCCATCTGTGAAAGTGATTTATAGATTCCTTCTCTGTGGCTCACAATGTTTGGCTCCTTGCAACAGCCTTGTAAAAATAGAAGGAGGACATTATTTTGCCATTTGTTTCCCACAGCTATAAACATCATTTAACAAAAACCACTGCATTTTTACACTACATTGTCTGTGATATATAGGATCATAGCAATTAGAGACAGAAAAGGCCCATTAGATCATAAAGTCCTTCTCCACCTCCAGCAAGAGCAACAAAAATCCCCTGGAGAGGAAGTGTCAGACATTAAGCTGATATTACAGTAGAGAGAAAAGACTTATTAAATCTTAGCTAAAAGGCCAAGAAGAAGTGATGCAGTTTTTCAAAGCTCTAAAAATATAAAGCTTTAAATGCAACATCCACAGGCTCAACTTTTTAAACCAGATCCATTATAATATAGCTAATGGAGTCAGTGAAAGGCTCAATGTGTTGATACTGTATAAATATGTTAATTGGCTAGTGAGTTAAGTGTGTTATTCAGATATTTTATTTTTGATATTGCCAGCAGCACTGCTGTCTATCATGAATGCAAGTGCACAATTAGGGAGAATTTACAAATAGGGTGGGGGCTAATGAATGAATGCTGGATAATCAGTGTGTGCTGCAATGAATGTTATGACAGGTGAGTGCTGTGTTCTCTCAGATTTGATACAACTGCCAGTATTGTAGGGAGAGATACTGCATTTTAATGCAAATATGAGTTACAGGTCATGTATGGCTGTGACAAAAAACCTGCTTGCTTCTTCATATAGCCAGAAAGCACATGCCAGTGAACAGATTACCTATGTGCTAATTCTTCCACCATGAAAAATATTAAGGCTGGATCAACAAAGGAGCTTAGGCAGTGCAATGCTCAGTATTATGGCACTTCACTTTTAGGTGCCTAGAAAATCACAGGAACAACACTGCAACCAACAAAGCCTCAGGACATGTCTACACTTAATTTAAAACGACATCCAGGCTCTGCAGAAATTAAGTCAGTCGGGCATGTCCACACCACACTCATTGTGTTGGTGGAGTGCATCCTCATTAGCAGCGCTTGCATCGAAGCACAGAGCTGTGCATCGTGGGTATGTATCCCACAGTGCAACTAGCTGCAGGCATTTTTGGGAAGGGCTTGCAATGCCTCACGAAACCAAAACATTGTTGCAGGGGGGAATGGGAATATGGCTTCGACCTTCCATGATGCAGTTTTCTCCCTCCCTCTCTCCCTCCTCTGATATCAATGGCAAACAACCCATGCTTTTTCATGCCTTTTTTCAAAAGCCTGGCTTAGCCGCACATATGCCATAGCCCAAGAAGCATGGACCCCATTTAGCTTTGCACTCTTGTTGTGAGCTTTACAAACACCTCGCGCCTCATCCTGCAGTATTTCCAGAGCCGAGACAGGAGCTGCCACGTGGAACATTGCTATGTCATTCGAGCAGCCAGGCTGCAAGTCATAGAACGAAACAATTCACAGTTGTTGCTGGCAGTCGCGCAGCAGCTGAACACGGTGGAGCACCGTTTCTGGTCCCGGGAAACAAGCACTGACTGATGGGATTGCATCATTAGGCAGCTATGGGATGACGAGCAGAGGCTGTAGAACTTTCGAATGCAGAAGGCCACTTTCCCCAGGTCTGAAGCACAGCAGCACTAAAATAAGACCTACTCTGTGGAGAAGCAAGTGGCGATCACTCTGTGGAATCCTGCAACCCCAGACTGCTACTGGTCAGTGGGGTATCAATTTAGGGTTGGTAAATCCACCGTGGGAGTTCTTGTGATCCAAGTTTGCAGGGCCATTAATCAACTTCTGCTAAGAAGAGTAGTGACTCTGGGCAATGTGCAGGACATAGTGGATGGTTTTGCCGCGATGGGGTTTCCTAACTGTGGTGGGGCGATAGATGGAACGCATATCGCTATCTTGGCACTAGACCAGCTTGCCAAAGAATACATAGACTGAAAGGGATACTTTTCAGTGGTGTTGCAAGTGCTGGTGGATCACAGGAAGCGTTTCACTGACATCAACATGGGATGGTCAGGAAAGGTGCATGACGTGTGCATCTTTAGGAACACAGGTCTGTTCAGAAAGCTACAATCAGGGAATTTCTTTCCAGATCGCAAAATAACCACTGATAATGTTGAAATGCCAATAGTGATCCTGGGAGACCCAGCCTATCTCTTGCTCCCATGGCTCATGAAGCCATAAACCGGCCATCTGGATAGCAGTAAGGAGCAGTTCAACAATAGGCTGAGCAAGTGCACAATGGTGGAGGAATGTGCCTTTGGATGTTTAAAGAGTCACTGGCACAGTTTGCTTACTAAATTAGACCTCGGTGAGAGCACTATTACCATTGTTATTGCTGCCTGCGGCTTGCTCCATAATATCTGTGAGGAAAAGGGAGAGACGTTTCCGCAGGGGTGGGCTGTGGAGGCAGATAGGCTCGCAGCTAATATTGAGCAGCCAGATACCAGGGCTATAAGAAGAGCCCAGTGAGGAGCTCTGCATCTCTCGGAGGCTTTGAAAAGCCATTACAGTAATGAGCAACAGTAATGTGTGCTGTTTATCTGGTTTGTGGCTTCCCATGCCATCCCCTCTGTTGCATCAGTTTCCCTGTACCTCCCCTTCCCCTCCCCAAGACTCCATGCTTGGAATAAATAAAGAGTATTGCATTCTTGAAACATTGACTTTTATTGCACAAACATAAACTGAAAGAACAGGAAAATAATTTAACCTCGGGCAAACGGTGTGAAGAAATTGGAAGGGGAAAAACTAAGTCAGCTTGTTCGTGAAAGCACAGAAGTTTTGCCCATCAAAGGTCTTCAAATGGCTGCCTTTTGTTCTTAGTAACCTCCCCCGGTGTTGAGTGGAAGGGATACTTCACCTCCAACCGCACACACACACACACACACCTCCTGGAATGTTTTGGGGAGGGGGATTGGGAACAAGGCAATATTTGCAGGTCATTGTGCAGGGGCTGCAGAGGGAGTCTAACCTCAAGCTGTTTTTCTTGAAGCTCAACCAGACACCTCAACATGTCTGATTGGTCCTTCATAATCTGCAGCATCTCATCCTGCGTGGCACATTCATATTCCTGGGATGCTCTCCTGCTCTCCATGTTCAGTTTTTCAGACAATTAAATCCTCCAGGCTCTGAGCTTTGTGTAAGCTGTCCCAGAGGTGTTCATTATCTCATTGAACATGTCATCACACAGTCTCTTTTTCCATCTTCCAATCTGCGAAAGCCTCTCCGCTGGTGTGGAGGATGTGCTGAAGGCCAAGCTTTCCACTGTAAGGCATGCAGAGCACCAGGCAACTATTGTCATTGCATTACCTGGGTTCAGGGGTGAAAGTAACTTAAAGGACTTACCGGTATGCCGGAGTCCTGAGCGTGGGGGGAGCCTCAACCAGAAGGGGCAGCGCCTCAGCCGAAAGAGGCGGGGCCTTTAAATCCCCGGGCCCTTTAAATCCAGCTGCGGTAGTGGTGGCTGGGAGCCCCGGGCCCTTTAAATCACTGTCGGAGTCCCATGGTAGCGGTAGCTGCGGCCACTGCCCAGAGCCCCAGGGCCTTTAAATCGCCGCCCGAGCCCGGGGGCTCCCAGCCACCGCCGTGACCCCGGGGCTCTGGCGGCGATTTAAAGGGCCTGGGGCTCCAGCTGCTGCTATCGCAGTGGAGCCCAGGGCCCTTTAAATCGCTGCCGGAGCTCCAGGCTGCCACTGCTACCCCAGGGCTCCAGCAGTGAGGCTTTGGCGGTGATTTAAAGGGCCCCGGGCTCCGGCCGCTGCAGGGAGCCCCAGGCCCTTTAAATAGCCGCCAGAGCCACAGGGCTCCCGGCTGCCGCTGCTACCCCGGGGCTCCAGCAGTGAGGCTTTGGCAGTGATTTAAAGGGCCCCGGGCTCCGGCCGCTGCGGGGAGCCCCAGGCCCTTTAAATAGCTGCCAGAGCCCCAGGGCTCCCAGCTGCCGCTGCTACCCCGGGGCTCTGGCACCGGGTCTGGCGGCAATTTAAAGGGCCCAGGGTTCTGGCTGCTGCCGGGAGCCCCAGGCCCTTTAAATCGGTGGCCAGGGAAGCTGCCCCCTGCCGGTGTGATCGGCGATGTACTGGCTCTTGCCGGTACGCCGCACCGTACCATACCAGCTTACTTTCACCTCTGCCTGGGTCTGGTACAAGGTTGCTATTTAAAAGTCACTCCCCTTATTACACTTTAATGCAAGCCAGAACATAATCAGAATCCCTAGCTATTCAATGAACCGGTTTGCTATTCCACCCATGGTGAGTATGGCACAGCGGCATGGTGATGGGTGTTGTGCTGCAACTTATGGGAAACCCACGTCAGGAGCACAGGTGGGCAGGTAGACAATGCCCTCTCCCCTTAGCAACATGGATGTTGCTTTGAGAACTGGGACCAGCATTAAGCCCTCCCAAATCGCAGCTCCGGGGGGAGGGAGGTGTTTGTGCCCATGACTGGAAGCCCACCCCCCTTCCCTTAATGCCGCTGGTAGCAGTCGCCCTGGGCTTAAAGATTCTGAAGTCAACTGCAATCCCTGCCACTCACGCTATGATTGAGGGACCCAGAAATCACCATGGGTAGGGGATCACATGCTCTATTGTTTGTGGTACGAGCACGTGTAATGAAAACTTCCACCGTCTCCCCTGGGTGACCCTATGTGATATCAGTCCTCCTGAGGGTAACAGAGGTGGCAAGGGAGCAGATGCTGCAAGCATCTGGGTACAGACCTGGTCCTTTTGCTGCTATGCTGTGTACCACAATGATGCCAGCAGAGTGGTATGAGAAAGTGTCCTATCATGGTGGAAGAAATAAGGCAGCCCTCCCCAGAAACCTTCTGCAATGGATGAAAGTTTCCTGGAGATCTCCATGGAGATTTCCCAGGCCATCCCTGTGGACATAACCAATCTTTTCCAGGGGGCACCCTTTGTATAGTTGGGGCGGCCAGCGGGAAGCAGACACCCACTTCACCTCACTTTTTCTTCATATTAAATATAAAATGTAAGAGCATGTAACCCTTACAGTTTGACTGAAATTGCATACTTACCAGAGGTGCCTTCCCCAGCATCATGCTCAGCCACGATGCTGTCCTGCTGGACTGCTTTAGGATTAAAATAGCTCCTGGCTCTCAGGGAGAATGGATCCCCCGCTCACCTGTCTCCCATTCTCCTCCTCTTCCTCATCCAGAATGTCCTCCTTGTTGTTGCCTGAGGTAGCCTGAAATTCAGACTCCTGGGAGGTATCGACATTGCGTTTGGGGGTAGTGATGGGGTAGCCACTGAGAATCACATCCAGCTCATTGTAGAAGTGGCATGTCTGTGGTGCAGAACCAGAATGACTGTTCGCCTCCCTTGTCTTCTGGTATGCCTGCCAAAGTTCTTTGATTTTCACACAGCACTGCTGAGTGTCCCTGGTGTAGCCATTCTCCCCCATGCCTCACACGATCTTTTCGTGGGTGTCTATGTTTCTTTGGCTGGATCGGAGCTGTGCCTGCATTTCCTTTTCTCCCCACAGACCAATAAGTCCATCTCCTGTGTACTCCAGGCTGGAGCGCGTTTGGGGCATTGAGTCACCATACTCAGCTGGGCAGGCGAGCTCTCCACATTGATCAAACAGGAAATGGGAATGCAAAAGATCCCAGGGCTTGTTCAAAACAATCTTCAGAGTGGTCACAGCAGAGCATTGGGGGACACCTCCTGGAGGCCAATTCAGTCAACTTACACAATGCCGCGTCTACACTGCCTCTCTGTGGACCCATCAACATCGAATTAAGCACTATGCCTCTTGTGGAGGTGGAGTAATTAAGTCAACGTTTCAGGCAAGTCAGGTCGGTGGAAGGGACCTGGGAGTGTAGACGCGTACATTATTAGGTCAACGTACGGCGGCTTCCATCAACCTAAGTTTATAGTGTAGACCAGGCCTGAGTTAGCTGCCTAGGCTCCCTATACAATGAATGGGGGAGAGATAAATGCCTTGGAATGCAATCCAAAGGCCAACATGCTAGGCAGGAAACCACCTAAGCTATCCAATGGGAGATGGCAATGAGAGGCATGTGTGTTAAGTCCCACCCCTTCATGGAGATAGGTGCATACGTTGAAGCTACAAGGAGGCAACTATCTCCGTTAGCAATCCTCGAATGGGACCTTGTGCCCTGGAATCAGGTTGGGTTAAGCATCTAAGCTGTTTCTTCCAGCACTGAGTTAGGGGCCTGCTTCTCTCCACACAAAAACAGCTGGAGGAGGCGCTGCTGCCCACCTTATAATTTTAACCCAGTGGTTAAAGCACTCACCTAGCATGTGGGAGACCCATGTTCAATACCCCCCTCCCTGCCAGCAGGGGAGAATGGATTTGAACAGGAGTCTCCCACCGCTCAGATGAGTTCTCTAATCACTGAATTCTGGGACATTCTGATGTGGGGTTTCCTCAGTCTCCCCTGTTGAAGCTGTTCCATTGTGGATAAATAATGAAGATGTGATTAGAACAGGGGGACTAGACCCAGAGTCTCCATCTAAGTTCCCTGTAAGCTGCGCGGCCGCAGCAGCCTATTTAGTGCTGTGCAGGCACTCAGGGAACCCCCTGGGGACCTGCTGTGGCCCGGCCCCAACTCAGCCTGTGGCCCGGACCTGCTGCAGCCAGGGCAGCACGACTGGATCGGACCCAGGCACGGCCGGGGCGGTGCAGCCCAACCCCGGAGTGACCCGGACCCAGGCGCGGCCGGGACAGCTCTCCCCCAGCACAAATCTGCTGGGGCCAGGGGAGGGGCACCTATCCTGCAGCCCCACCCCCACAGCTCCCGCGGCAGGGAGAGGCGCCTCTCCCCTCCAGCCCAGGTGCTGCTGCAGGGAGAGAGCACTGGGGGGAGTCCTTTCTCCTGCCATAGCCCCAGAGCACCCTCCTGCACCCCAAGCCCCTCATCCCCGGCCCCATCTCAGAGTCCATACCCCTAGCTGGAGCCCTCACCCTCTGCACCCAACCCTCTGCCCCAGCTCTGAGCCCCTCATCCCTGCCTCACCCCAGACCCTGCAACCCTAGCTGGAGCCCTCACCCCCTGCACCCAATCCTCTGCTCCAGCCCTGAGCCCCTCGTCCCCAACCCCCTCATCCCCAACCCCCTCACCCCAGAGCCTGCACCTCCAGCCAGAGCCCCCACACACCTGCACCCAATCCTCTGCCTCAGTCCCGAGCCCCTCATCCCCAACTCCACCCCAGAGCCTGCACCCTCAGCTGGAGCCCTCACACCCCTGCACCCCAACCTTCTTCCCCAGCCCTGAGCCCCCTCCCAAATTCCAAACCCCTCAGGCCCACCCTCACCACATGAATTTTGTTATGTGCACCAATATGAAGGTGATGTGTCACACATCAGCTCCATATTGGTGCACATAACAAAATTCATTCCACACATGGGTGGGAAAATTTAGAGGGAATACTGGTCTCCATTGCCCAGGTGGGTAGGTGCCTTAACCACTCACTGGATTACAGACTCCTTCTCTCACTCTTTCTCTCTCTCTGGCCCAAAGACTGTTCCACTGTGGATAGATTCTTAAATAGCCTGCTCTGGGGCTTAGGTGGGAGATAGGGCACCTGACACCTACAAAGAGGCAGCAGTGCACATGCCCAGAGGCAGAAATGTAGGTGCTAATAGAACTTTTCTGAAAACTTAGAAGCACACAGGGTTTGACGGAAGTTTTCTGGATCACAGTGGAGCCTAAAACTAGGACTTAGATGCCTAGTACCTTTGTGGATCCTACCCTAAGAACCCAGACCCAAGCCAATAAACCCTGAGATCAAGTGACCTTCTCTGTAATTGCATTGTTTGGAGAAGAGAATCACAGCTCCCTCACTTTTGAGCAGGTGCTGAAATCTGTTACCATACTCCTGAATCAGTCTCCCCTGAGTTTTGAATACTCAACAATGAATATTTCAACTCAACAGAATTCATATACAATTTAAATTACTCTAAATAAAAGGGAAATGTATTTGGCAGAGAATGAGGTAGTGTGACCTGATAGAGAGAGCACTGGCCTGGGACTCAGAAGGCCAGAGTTCTATGCCCTGTTTTGCCATTGGCCTAGTAGGTACCCTTGGACAAGTGCCTGTAAGCTGTCTGTGACTCAGTTTCCTCATCTGTAAAATACCTCCTTTGCAAAGTACTTTGAGATCTACTGTTGAAAAGCACCATGAAAGAGGTAGGTTTTAGTAGTAGAAAATCACAAACAAATGTTGATCAGAATTCAAACAGAACTAGTGCCTAGCCATTGTGAAAATGATAGGCAGCTGAGCTTCTTGTTAGGCCCTGATTCAGCAGTCCATTCCTATTCAGCAAAGCACTTAAGCACATGCTCAACTTTAGGTACAAGCTTAAATGTGATTGACTTCACTGAATAGGGATGACTTAAGCATATGCTTAAATGCTTTGCTAAATCGGGATCTTTAGTACAGAAAACATTAGGCAAGCAAGGTAGAAAGCGTATTGCTACCCCTTTTTGACTCAAGAGCTTTGATAAAATTCAGGATCCTGTGGGTTGTTTCAGTTAGGAGGAGAATTTGATGATGGAGGCCTGGTATCTGATGCAATCCTATTTATTTATTTACCAATCCTATTTATGTACACAGTCTTGTTTCCCTGAACACAGCAGGAATCAAACAGCAGGAGACAGATTCTTCTTACTCACAGCTACAAGTACCTTTTTAGCCAGCACTCAGCCCAAAAGCTCTGTCTCAGGGCTTTTTCTCATGGCAATGCTACAGGTCACTTGGGATGACATGATCATAGACAGTATATTATAGATGCCCAGGAAATCCTCTTTTGTCATTACAAGGAGGTATTTTTTTCTGAGGTTGATAAACAGCTGGTATCTTCCCAATACATAATGAATCTCCATATCACTTCTTTTTTTAATAGAAAAGCATTGAAAAGAGCTGGTAGAGAAAGAAGTTTCCAATCCAATCAGGAAGAAAAAGATTAGAACAAAATCAATGGTTTGCTGTGTTTTGACATTCATATAATGTCAATCTGCTGCAGGGCAGGGAAACTTATCTGAAAAAATAGATCTTTTAAACATGAAGAGCCACTCGTTGGCCCTTCTGAATTGGGCTTAAAGTTCCATGTGGAAAAGGGCGAGAAAGCTCAGAACCCACAACACATTGTGACCTGAAGCTGTAACTATGACAGAAAACAAAATGTTTTCTTAGCTTAGCCAAATTTCTCTTGAGTCATTTGGCTAGGTGTGAAGCCAAGAAGATTCACAATCCCATGGGCAGGTGAAACAATCAAATGTTAGCAGAGTGAGCATATGAGGGAGTAGCATTATGTAGCTTGTATGAGACATAAGCCCACATATTGGGCCACATTTCCACTTCTCATGGTAAAACCTGTGGAGACCATGAATTGAGGGCAGAAATCTCTGTTAGATTCCCCACACTGTTCTATCAAGGGAATGGAGTTTTCTTATGTGAAATAGGCTATCAGGTTCCACCTCCTATACCCACACATCCTGGGACACCAGTATCAGGCCAGGGCCACCCACACACAGAGGCCTTGTAGCAGCTCTTGCCCTCAGCAGCAATATCCCTCTCCCTCCCTGAAAGCATGTTTCCAATGGAACTGCACTGTCATAGACTCCTCTGGCCACAGCTGCCATTAAAGACCCTCTCCGCACCATTGAGCAGGTTTTGTGGAGAAGATAATACAGTTCCAATCCCAATGTTCACTGTCCACCCCACCCCCCGAACACCCCAAATCCTCCCCCAACCCATCCAGTTACTGCCTCTTTCCCAATGTGGATATCCAGGCCAGGGAACAACCATCCACAAGGTCCACAAGGAGCCATGAGGACACAGAGGCAGCTGATCCCTTTCTACATAGTGGGGATTTTCAGCTGCTGCTGTGTCATCATGGAGTCTTCTCCTGGACCCCACATAGGGTTCTTCACTGAGCAATGTATTTTCTTTTTTGTCTATACACACTCTTCTGAGGTTCCTCTGAGCTTACGTGGTTTGAAAAGCTGCAGTTCTTTAGCAGGTAAATAAAGCTTCAAGTATTTATAACCTTTCTCCATTTAAAATTCAGACATTTCTTACATGAAGGAGATTAAACAAGTGTCTGAAATGAGCAAAAAAAATAGATTATCTAATTTAAAAACAAAAGCTTAAATAATCGTAGCCATATTTTGAGACAATAGATTAATTTGAGATCACATTTTATATGCTAAGCTTTAGGCTGATGCAAGTATAGGTGGCTAAATTATAAACCTTGAAAAAACAGAATTTAAAATGAAAATGGCAAGTGACTTAACTGTAGCAGTGCTCACAGGTGCCACTATTCTGATGTAATTCACACAGGAGCACTAATTCTCAATTAACGGTCTGCACATTTCGTATCCAAAATTGGCATATTGTTTCATTTAATAGGAAAGGAGTAGAAACCATGCATTATTAATATTTATGAAGAGTAAACCAAAGGCGATGCATTTGTTTTCTTTTTCTTCCTTTTATCTCCTCATTCTTATGTATTACATGAACGTTATCAGGCACCACACAAGATAACCTATTTTAAAAAATCCATTAAGTTGCATATTTGTAATGAGCTTATCTTACCCCAGTATTTTTTTCAGTCAAGTTTCCTTCTTGTGAGTCTGCTACAGCAGTCATGAACCTGTTAAAGGAAAACACAAATGTAAAATTTCTTTAACTTGCTGATCTCATCTAACTAATGACCATCAGGCACGATAGACATACATCTGATAGCAGTTACAAGACACCATATCTCTTATATGTGCCTCTTGCCAATGTATTATTTAGTGAGCCAGGGAAGAAAGAAGCATACTTACAGCCATACCTATGACTGTATTGTGTGCTCACCTTTCACTGCTAAGCAGTGGTAAAAGCTGGAAGTGACAGCTTTTGTTTCAAAACTCTATAGATGAGAACAAAGCATACACTGCAGTAATGAACATTTGTTCTTAAGGACATAGAAAAGGTTTGGAGGGGACATATACTTGGTATCCTATAAGAGATATAAATAAGGAAGAATTAAGTACTTTAATAATTATTCAGTCCAGGTTATGGTACGGTATTTAAGCAATGTTGGTGTTAAATAGACATTGCTACTTCTCAAAATAATAAAAGATAAGTCATTTCATTTTTATCAAAGGGTTTCTTCCTATGTCAGAATCTACATGTATAAGGAATGTGAGTGTTTTCAAAGAGATCCCCATCCCTTTCATTTTATTTTCTTCTTTGCTGTACTGGGGGAGTTGCTTCCTATTTATTGGCATTCCCTTTGTCATAAACTTTAGATTATCCATGTGAGGCTTATTTGATCTCTCTGACCCATTTTTTCCAGCCAAGTGAGTCTCCAAGCACTGATGTTCTAATGATGTACCACTCCAAATGATGTTACTTGTTGCCTGTGACAAATGAATTCAAAAGAGGCAATACATTTTAATTTACTGTTCTAAATCTTAAACTGTGAAATGGATGAAATGTATCCACTGAAGAAGATGTAATACTGCTAATAGAAAGCACTGGGAAAATCTGAAGGACTAGTCATCCTACTTACCAAATATGATTTCCATAAATTTAATTCTGTTTTGTAATGGGGAGGGGACAATTACTGACTATCCAAGAAGTGTTGAGAAGCATCACTTTCCTATCTCTAATTTCCTCTGACAAATAAGCAGTAGACAGTAAATTTGCTTAAGCTTTTATGTATTTGCATAAATTCAAGCACAAACCATTGGAAATACGTGACTTCCCATTTTAAAGTTATATTGTTACAAATCCTCTATGCAGAGAAATAATTGCATATATTTTTGGGATGTCTAGTACGTTTATGATAGACACCAACATATAAGACAAATAAATAAATTAAAATATGTTTCCAATATAGGGCCAGATTCTCGGCCTCTCCTAAATCTCCTTTGCAACTTAAAGCAACATCCAAGGATTCCCCTAGCAAAGGCAAATCTTCAGCTGGAGTAGGGCTGGCTATGCCAGCTACTCCTGGCCCTCTCCCCAATATGCATTGGGGAAAGTCTATGGCAGGCTGAGGGCAGAGAGGGGGAGTATGAGAGGTGGGAGGGACCTATCCCTGACCAGCAGTATAGTTCCTAGAGGACTGCTTCAGCCAGCATAATTTAGAGCAGCTTTTAGATGCCTATAAAATATACCGGGACCATTTTGTACTGAGACTGAGTGCAGGATCAGGGAAGTGGGAAGTTGGTACAGTTTTTCTCTTCAGAGTTCATGTGTCAAGCCTAGATTGTCCAGACCCTACTAGCTGACCTACTGTACTCAGTTGTCCTTGCAGATCAGTTTCCCATTGGAGGCGAAATCAGGATATATACTTAGTGAATCTTGCTTATTTATACTATATATGCCAGTCATTTAATAGAGGTGGTCTCAAACAGCACCCAGGCAATCCCTTTGCAGGAACCTCAGTCCAAAGACCCATACCCAGTTTCCAGGAAGCAAGTCTGCACCAATTATTGACTATAGATAGAGAAATTAAGGGAGAGAACAAACGCTCTTGCTGTTTTCCACAGCTGCACCAAAATATCTGCATCACAGACTCAGCAGTGATACAATATTTCTTCAAAGACTGTACACTGCTCACATGCTGAGAAAAATAACTTCTCAGACTATGTGTAACAGTTCCATTTACTGATTCGTATAATAACACAATATATTGTTTCATACATCACAGCACTCCACAAGATCTGTTCCATTCATACTACTAATGAGGGAGGCTCAGTATAATAGCTTCTTAAAAATTAATAATTTAGGCCCGAATTCAGGAAAGCATCCCTATTCAGGACAGTATTTAAGCACATACATATAGTTAAGTATTTGCTAAGTAAGTAAATCCATTTATTAATTTTGAGTACTGGTAACATCACAGTGGAATTTTCAGAAGTCTTCGCGATCCATCTCTAACGTTGATCACTCAGCATCTGACTTTTCAGTGATCTGCCACACACCATCCATCCATCTCCTCGCTGGTCCTCTCCTACAGTGATAATCCTCCACCATTCCTTCCATAATAACTTTCTTAAGGTTATTTTCATCTCTACACCTAATGTGACCAAAGTACAAAAGTTTGTGTGGCAAATTATCTTTAATGCAGTAGGTGTTTTGCTCATTTTGGGGGAAAAAATCAGTCACACTGTCTGCTTCTACTCTTCATTTCATCACCCACTCCTTTCTGTGCTCTTCCTCTCAACTGGAAACAATTAGATCCAGAACCATGTGACCAGCCAGCTCTCATTGAACCATCAGCGAGTGATTTCTGGACTACAGTCTGGGACCCTCTGCAGTATTAATGGAGTTGTGTATCCTAATCTAGTCCAGACTACAATGTAATTTGAAATTAACATAAGAATCATGTCAAGACGGTTTGGATGTCTTTGATTGCAAAGTTAGGAGATCAGCATAAACATCTCTTTATAATTATCTTGATCTTTCTCCAGTATTATATATGCTTTGCATTTGGACCCTTAATTTTGTTATTTTTACTCTTGTCAAACTGTTAACATAATGAGAAGACATGAAAAACCATTATGACTTAGCCAAACACTGGGAAAAATAAGTGACTTATATGTGAAAGGAAGAATGGAAAAGAAAAATACATAGATTTAAAAGTCTAAATATAATGTGAACATATATACCATAGGGAGTGAGTAAAGCAGTCAATATATTACTGGTATCAAAGTTGGAAGAATTCTCTTCTGATGTGTGATCGGAAAACATATAGCAGCAGTACATCAAACTTTGACTAAAATACATGTAAGCAGAGTCAGAATGGGCTCTACCCTGACATCTGGTGCTGAGCTGTGGAAAAGGACTTCAGGGGCTGATCTCGTTTGCATGGGCACACCCACTCTGCCTAGCATAATGGGACTGCAGGCCCAAATGGTCATTTTGGCTGCTGTGGGATCCCCAGTCTCTTCGTTATTGGGACAGGAGTAATAAAGGGTTGTTATCCTGTTTATGTGAATCAAAGACAGTAGAACTGTACTGGGCATTTTATGACAGAGGGACTCACCCTCAACTAAGTAGCACTCACTAGGCAAGGGACATGGGTTCCAAAACCCAGTGAATTGAGTGAGAGAGAGGGAGGATGGGGGGTGCTCGTGCTCATTTTCCTTCTCCTTCTGAGGGCCCTAAATGCCATTTTGATGCCTCTTCTCTCCACTGTGTAATAACAGAGCTAAGTTTGACTCTATTAGGAGTCTTGTTACATGCTGCAAAGCTGAAATCACAATACCCAGGTCTAAGCATTAGATCTACTTTGGGCTAGTGATGCACCAGCACTGAGACTCCCCTACTACCAGCTGCAATCACTAAAGAGCTAAAGTTACTAAGAGCTGAAATCACTGAGAGCTGTATTAAGTAGCAGGGGAGCCTGAAGATATATTGGTGAGCGGCTAGCAGGAGGGCTAGTGGAGAGGAGCAGCTAGCAGGATGGCTGGCGGAGAGGGGCGGCTGGTGGCACGGCTGGTGGAGGGGGCGGCTGGCGGAAGGGAGTGGCTAGTGGGACGGCTGGCAGAGAGGGGCAGCTGGCGGAGAGGAGTGGCTAGTGGGATGGCTGGCGGAGAGGAGCGGCTAGCGGGGTGGCTGGCGGAGAGGGGTGGTTGGCGGAGAGGAGCGGCTAGTGGGACGGCTGGCAGAGAGGGGCAGCTGGCAGAGAGGAGCGGCTAGCGGGACGGCTGGCGGAGAGGAGTCAACTCGGACAGGCAGAAGGGTTACATATAGAACAGAGGTATATTCTCAATGACTGCAAACATCCTAATGGCTGTAATATTTTAATAAGGATTTTGTCTGACTATACTTAATGGGCCTGATCTTGAATCCATTGAATTTGATGGGAGTTTTACTATTAACTTCAGTGGGAGCAGGTCTGACCTAATATAAGAACAGTCGCTTTAAAAATTCTCTCTTGAGCTCCAAACATACTACTTTCATTTTAATAATTTATTAGGATCACAGTTTTTACATAAATACAGCTGGTTGTTCACCTGAGAGATTGACATCTGAAATCTGTTTGAAGCAGGCTTTATCAATCATTAGGATAACCTACTTATTCTTCCACTGCCAATTTATTTAAGAGTTTTAGTGTTTTGTATCTGAGGGCCTTAAAGTTTTTGAGCAACTACAAATACAACTTTTTAAAGTTCAGTTTCTTTCTTTACATCTATTCCTTTTCATTCTACAGTCCAGGCATTCATGCCTGGGTTCCTGTAGCTATTATGAGTCATTTGTTGTCAGAGACCCTGTTTCAATTGTAGCTCCATTCTGGAGTCATCTTATGTTGTGTTCTGTGATGCTCTTGAGGTTTAACTTAAAAAAGACACAAGCAGGGAATGGGAAATAAACATGACATTATTATCAGTACAGACCTGCTCATGTACAAGGACCTGGCTTTCCATTGTGCACTTGTTTTCAAAGAGGATTAAAATGTACTCCATACATCCACATAGCGCAGTGGTTCTCAAAGCCAGTCCGCCACTTGTTCAGGGAAAGCCCCTGGCGGGCTGGCACTGTTTGTTTACCTGCCACATCCACAGGTTTGGCTGATCGTGGCTCGCACTGGCCGTGGTTCGCCGCCAGGGCCGGCTCTGGCCTTTTTGCCACCCCAAGC
>NW_020664413.1:34610147-34635299 GCF_002925995.2 Terrapene triunguis | reverse complement strand
GAGGGGGTGGGAGCGAGGGGAGAGAGAGAAGGGGGGTGGCCAGGGCTTCAGCGGGGCGCTTCCCATGTGGCCCCGACCGCCGTGCTGCCTGCTGGGAGGGCTCCACGCCCTCCACGGGGAGGGAAGGACGCGGGCTGCCCTGCTGGGTTTGCTACAGACCTGGCACCGTCTGGGGCAGATGGAGTGCGCAGCCCACTCCCAGCAGGGCATTCCCCTCCTCCGCGCTGCTGCCCCCTACAGGACGGCCGGATCAGTAAAAAAAAAACAAAAAAAACAACGTCCGTGCTGCCCTAGGATTGGGCGGAATGCCACCCCATAGGTTCTGCCGCCCCAAGCACGAGCTTGCTCGGCTGGTGCCTGGAGCCGGCCCTGTTCGCCATTCCAAGCCAATGGGGGCTGCAGGAAGCGGCGCGGGCTGAGGGATGTGCTGGCCGCCCTTCCCCCAGCCCCCATTGGCCTGGAGCGGCCAACCACGGCCAGTGGGAGCCGCAATCGGCCGAACCTGCGGACGCGGCAGGTAAACAAACCGGCCCGGCCCGCCAGGGGCTTTCCCTGAACAAGCGGCAGACCGGCTTTGAGAACCAGTGACATAGAGTACTATATCTGCCAAAATAGCACGTTGCTAAAACATGTCTCTTCAGTCCTACCTTGGAGGTGTCAGTTTTATAAGGGCGGGTCTAAGGAAGTACAGTAGCTATTACTTTTGAGTGTACAGTATTGAGACAATGGTTCACACCCAGTTCACTTCACTCACATTAGTACTGTTGTGGTCACTGGGAGTTTTGCCTGAAGTTTCTGTAGGTATGGACTGCACGAGCTTGGTTTTTAGTCATAAATGTGGACCAACTCACTATTTTAAATAGACAACATATTTAAATTTGCAAATTAGCAAGTGGGCCTGTACAGCAGATCATTTTCATATTTTTATTGTACACTGGAATTGAATTATATATTAAAACTAGTTTCCATTTTTAATTATAGCTGTGCTCCTAAGTGCCTCTATAGTTAAGTTTGTCTGTGTGTTTTCTTTATAATTTACCATCCTTGAGAGCTAATATCTTTGGGCCAAATTCTGTGGCCCTTAATTGAGTAAAACTCCTGTTGGAGTCAGAGAGTTTTGCTTTACTAACACTGAAGATTTTGGGCCTTTGCAGACTGGAGCTTCTTCCTATTGAAGTAAATGGGAGTTTTTCCATTATTTGATTGGTGACATAGGCTAGAGCTAACAGTGTGAAATCTCTGCAAGATTCTATTCATGTAGATTTGTCCCTGGTTGTTCAATCTATATTTGTCTCTCCCTGCCCACCCAGGAAAAAAGGTTACGTGGTTGATCCCAGGCTATTGGTGGCAGGCCATGGGCCATCTATGCAACCCTTGTCCCCACCCATACCTCTGCACCTGCTCGGTGTGCCTGGCACCTCACCCACCTGCTTTCCAGCAGCATGACTCTGCAGAGTCCAGGGAGAGAAGGGGAAGCTGCAAAATAGGCAGCCATTTCCCCAGTGCCTTCTACCCAGTAGTGGTATGCTCAGCACAGAGAGGGTTGCTTCCGTGCATATAGATCAGGGGTATGATTAAAATTTGGTATGTAGCTTACAAGCTGTCAGGAGGAAAATGGTTTATTTTTAAATATAATTTTTCAAGCCATAAGCCTCTTTTGAGGTACAGCTCAGCATAAAGTACTTGGAGTTAGTGATTTAAGGATGGAACAGGTGGCCCTGTTCCATCACACCTGTGAGATATCAGAATTTCAAGGAAGAGATTAACAGGGAGAAACCCAGCTCATTTGATGGCTGAGCAGAGAGGAGAGTAGATTTTTAGTTCTCTGATCCTGAAGTGAGGACTGCCTGAAGGCAGGAGCTTCTGGGACAACTGATGGCCTCTCCCTGAAGTAAAAGAGGGCCTGATCCTGACTTGTGTTGAGAGGGGACTATTCCTATCTATTGTTGTGAAGTCAGTTAGGGGCTATAGCCCAATGAGTGCTCTCTGAAGGAAGTGAATATTAAGCCAGCATTGGGATGATTCCTTTGTGTAATCTCCCTCTTTTCTGTGCTTTGACTGCTTTGGAAGGGGTCTGGACTATCTGGGACCCAGCTGGAGGGCTGAGCCTCTTAGGCCTGGAACTGGAGTGGGAAGCTCTCCTGGCCCTTGGAGAGCTGTGGCCTAGGTGAGTGCCAGGGTTCTGCCTGAAGCCTCTGGGGAGTTTTGTTGACAATACTGTATACTATTATCATAACTTTAGTATCTCCTTTATTTGTCAAACTCTTAAAAAATGGGTTTGTTAAAAACATGAAATTCTATACATTTATTTTTACTTTGAAAAAGTCTCAATTGTTTAAAAGTTGCTGACTGCATTTGTAATACATCTGATGCAAAGAGCAGCATAGATGCTGAATCTATGAAATAAGCACACAGCATGTCTCTGACCTTCAAAATTTCCAGTTAATTGAAGGGTATTTCTGTTCCTTTGACAGCAATGTGCATTATGCATTATTGTCCTGCTTGGATCCTCTGTATCCATAGGTTTTAGGTACATCTGGAGCCTTTAAAAACTGGTGTTAGGGTTGTGTTTGAACCAATGTGTAGTAAGAATAAGGTACTTGCTGATCTTCCTTGAGATCAGACAGTGTTCTGTGCACAGACACTACAGGGATGGGGATCACAGAAGTAGCTAGTGAAACAGCTGTCTGTTTCACTAAGCATTAGCTTTATTACATATTTGTGTGTGCATACACCTCCCTTCCCCTGCCCCCCATCTATATCATGCCTAATGATTTAGGATCTATCAAAGTCCTACTGAAGTCAGTGAAATCTTTCCATTGAAGTCAATGGAATCAGGTTCTTAACTTTAACTGTTGGATTCCTTTATTCATTTTAAACTGACCGCAAAGTGAAATGAAGTCACAAGTAGGTAAAACAACCGGGCCAAAGGTGTGGGAATCTTTCTAATTCCTAGAAACTTATGTTGTGGCTTTCGTATTTGGTGTCCCTAGCCTCTGTTTGTCAGAGGGTGGAGAGGGATGGCAGGAGAGATATCACTTGACCATTACCTGTTAGGTTCACACCCTCTGGGGCACTGGCATTGGCTACTGTTGGTAGACCGGATACTGGTCTGGATGGACCTTTTGGTCTGATCCAGTGTGGCCGTTCTTATGTTCTTATGTGTGTGGTGGTTTTTGTTTTAAACACACCCTATTTAGTAACTGGTCAGATAGGTGTCTACCTTTTACTTGTTTAGTTTAATTATGAAATTACTTTTTAGGGTGTTATTGTGCATCTAAAACTTAAGGAAAATCCCAGAACTGCTTCGCACACAACCAAATGATACACCAGGAACAAGTAGGCCAGGATTCAGAAACTCTATTACCTGTGTTTCATTGTCTACCTCTGGCAGAAAGCCAGGATTCCCAATATACTAGCTTTGCAGAGGCTCTCAGATTTGTTTGAATTAGCCTTGGTGTGTGGATTTCAGACTCTAACTCTGGACCTGGAACTGAATTTTGCTGTTAGCCCCACACTCTGTACTGGTCTAAATAAAAATCAAAACATTGCAACCCTTATTATAAAGCACGGTACTAAAAGACAAGTGCTAAAACAACAAATATGCTTTCTGGTCTTAATGTGATGTGTATCATAGTTCACAGTCCATAAAGCTAGATGCCTAATTTCTAGGTAAGCTAGAAACTACCTTGTGATAACATTTATAGTACAATAGATTGGAAGATAGTACAAGCTTGGTGCTGGTTTCTGTGCTGGGGTAGAACTAGACCTTTTGTTATCTTTGCAGGCTTGAAATAGTTGTTGTTGTTTGTAACCTCTACATCTGTTAATACAATTGTGATTACAAATACGGATAAACATCCTAATTCTCAGGTTGAGGGAGAAGCAGTGCATGATCTCATTAAATGTGTGGGAAAACAAATCCCAGAGATACTGCAGCTGAAATTAAGTGATGTGCCTCATTGCACGAGCCCACTCTCGAAGGACAGACTTCACTTCTAGTACAAAAAGAAGGCAGTGTTTCCAATCCATTTAATATCTGAGATGTCAAATTAGCAGAGGGCCTACTGAGGGAGGGTGTAACGGTTTTTGCCATCCAAGAGGCTGGATGCTTGAAGGAAGATGTCAGTAGTTCTTCTAATGACAACTAATAGGCGTACTTTAGTTCAAGTGCTACCATTCATAGGAAGCTAGACATGTTCTGTCCTCTCTGTGCTTATTGTAAATGTGGGTTTCTTCCCATAGCTGCACTGTTTTGCTAGGAATAATAAGTATATGGTAAATAGATATTCTGTAAGCAGAATGCAACACAACCCTGCTGCAGACTCATGACTCTCCTCCCGCAGATGAGGTCTGAGGTTGTGGGGTGAGTGGATCTCACAAGGTTTCTAAGTTCTTCAGTAGGTTGGGGAAGGTGGGAGAAGAGATTAGCCCTATTCTTCTCTCCAACCCCCCATTCCCCACCTCCGAGTAGTAAAAGGTTTGATTTCCCCCATCTGCAGTGTTGCCAATTTTCATGACTTTATCGTGAATGATGCAGACTCTGCCCCTGCTGCCGAAATAAAGGGATTACTTGAGAATCTCAGCTTTCCTTTAAAAAATGAAGTTTCTAGCCTCGTGGCCATGGAGTAAAAGCTTGAAGATGTGACCCAAGTGCACCCTAGCAGCTTAAATCTGAAGGCAAATAAACTAATACTTTTAAAAATATAGGATTTAAAGCCAATATCTTGACTTTTGAGAGCCTGACTGACAAAATGCTGGGAGCTGGCAGTACTGCATCTGGGCAGATCTCCTTGAACAGGCCCTAGGACAGCGCAAACCAGGGACTTGTGATGCTGCTCTTGACTCCCTTAGAAAGGACTGCTGTTCTGCAGGAAAACTTATACAGGCTCAAATTTTATTAACTTTCCTATGGATTCCCTATAGGGTTGTCGAGGACTGATGTCTACACTTCTCCTGCTTCCCTTTCCCCAGGTAATTCACAGAAGTTCTATAGCTTGTCATGCAGGAGGTTGGACTACATAATCATAGTGGTCCCTTCCAGCCTTATCTATTAATCAAGTAACAGGGATGCCTGGACCAATGAAAGGGTCTCCACAGGATCTTGGGAGTGGTGAAGGTGCCACACAAGTATTTAAATTCCCCCAGCTCTAGTTCAGACAGAACCCACATGTAGGCCATCCTTCCACACATGAATCAACAGGGCACAAGCTGGTCCTAGCTATCCACTGTACTGCTAGTTTATAAATTCATGATAAACCAAGCAATCATTCAAATAATCTGAATATACACATTCTGCCCCCGCAAGTAGTAGGAGAACCAGAAACGTGTTAGCTGTGAGCATTGTACTTTAGCCTTTCCTTATGTATGGGAAAGTATAATTATTAATCTAAAAGTATTCATGCAACAGAACACATTGTAGTGACTGGAGGTGTATGAATATTACTGGGTGTTTTGTTATTGCAGTTCTTTTTGTGTTTGTTAGCCTGCTTGTGCTAGATGGTGGCTTTTATGGCACATCCTGGTCGGGGGGTTGGTTCAGAACTGCGCTGCATCATGACAAGCACCAGTGAGTTTGTGACTCAGGCAAGTATGTTATCTCTCTAGTGGCTGCTCTGTGTGCATGAGGGTAAGTGGCAGCAAATGGTGCACCAGGGTGCTCATACACCAGCCCACAGAGCAGGGTTTAAGTGGGTGGGAAAAGGCCTTGAATTCTTCTGTCATTCCTGGCATCCTTCTCTATCTCCTGCTCTCCAGAGCTCAGGGACTGTCATTGTGGGAAGCCTTGCACAACTACACAGGGTAAGGAGGCTTCTTGCTTGTCCTTTGGCCCCTGTGCATCTGAGTAAGCCTTAACAAAATCCGTAAAAGCACTTTCTTTACATCAAGGCAGCATTAGTGCTTGTGGGTTGGAAGACACCGGCTTTGGGAACAAGGTGCCTTGTAAGGAAGTAAACTGAAGAAATATCATGTTTAAAAAAAAAAAAAAAATCCTTCATTTGACACTTACTCCATTATCTTGCTGAACTGTAACCTCCTGTGCTACTCTGGCTTATTACATCCATTCTCTGTATGATTACAGCACAACTGCTACTTCCCGTAACCTTAGTGTATTTTTAATATAGCTTTCAAATTTGTGAGTGGCTGACAAGATGACCAGCCTGGGATGCTGATTTGGAACCAGGGTGTGTGAGGAGTACTGCTCTGCAGGGGTAAAAGCATACACATTTGTCGTCCCACAGTGCTATGTAGCATGTTTTGCACTGGTTACACCTGATTGGCAACCCTCACCTTTGAGGTGGCTGCCTATCAGTGGTGAGTGAATTTATCCTCTACCTAAAGAGGGACAAAGCTTGGGCAAGGGTTACATGGTAATACGTGCAGAGTAAGCCCAGACAGGCTGTGTAACTTGCCTGGGTGCTGGGTCGACTGACTCTGACATTCTTTAGGCTTATTATGTAAGGCGGTGACAGAAGATGCTCCCAGAGTGGACAGCAAGTTCATAGATGGACTTCCTGCCTTCCCTCTGCATGCATCACAGCAGCCCTGCGTTGATCTCTCTTCCCAACCTATGTGCTTGCTAAAGCTTTGGATGTTACTGCACCCCTTGTGCATTTGTTTGTTCTTTAGATTTTTATAACCTCATGTTGGTGGAATTCTGTTCAGACCATGGAGGTAACATGATCCATCCTGAAGGAGCTTGCACAAGACAAGGATTCAGATGTGTGCAAGACTAGGAGTTGGAAATATCCTCTCGCAGCACTGCTGGTGGGGAGTCGGTGGTGGTTGCTTTTTTGGGCGGCATGGTTTTTTTGGGGGGGGGGGGGCAGTTAATGGAAAAATTGAACTTCTTCAGGTGGTGGAGAGGCTGCACAGAAGAAATGTGTCTAAAGTGGATTTGAAATAGTAGAGATTGTTTTATTGCAGCACCAGAACAGGGGGCAATTCCTGGCATAAAAGCCAGTAGAGGGGAAAGCAAAGTGATGGTCATGGGAGAAAGATATAAAGGGAATGGTTAGGAATGAGTGGCAGGTGGGGAGAAGTTAGCATGGGAAGAGCAGAGCGCACTGGTAAGTTGGAGCAGAGCTGTCCACAGCCATGAAATAGGAAATTGAAGCCTTTTGTCCCCTATGGATGTGGGGAGAGAGCCAGTGAATGGATTTGGGGAGAGAAGTGACATTATCAGAGTGGTAGAAAAGAAAGATGAACTTAGTGGCTTTATGTTGGGTCAGGTTGACTGGACTGGTGAATCTAAAGAGGCGATCTTGCCATTTATTTATGTATTTGTCTATGGTGTTGATGAGCGCCTCATCTTAATTTAAGGAAGCATTTGCATTTCATGTGGGGAAACTGAGGCATACAGAGGCAAAAGACAAATATTTTAAAAATAACTAATTCTGGGTCCCCAACTTGAGATAGCTAGGGGCTGTATCTCTCAGGTACTGAGTACCCAAAAGTCCACTGGAAGCCAGAGGGCGCTGTGGATGTTCAGCACCTCCTGAAAATCAAATTCTATATGTCTCAAGTTGAGTATGTAAATAGCAAGGCACCCAAAAGGTTGGCCCAAGTGACTTGTCCACAGTCACAGGAAATCCATGGCACATCTAGGAATAGAACACAAGTCTCTTGCGTGTCAGTTCTGTGCCTTACCCCTTTATCCACAAGATCATCCTTTTTCCTCTCTTGCTTCCTCAGATTGTACAAGTTACATGTTGCAATGACCAAGGCATAGAATCTTGGTGGTGGATCTGAATAGGAAAAGACAAACTTCTAGAGATGCTGGAGTGAAACTACTTGGAGCAGTTTAGTATTGTCAGTCTCCCTGACAACATTCCACTTGCCCCACATTCTGCCTTTGCTGTAGTATATTAGTAATGATGGAGGCAGGTTTTAAGTTCTTGTAGTTAAATAAGTTAGTTAAGAAGCAAGCTCAGTGCTGCTGCTGATGTAATCTACCCTGTGTTGCTCTTTGTTGGTCTGTACAACTGGTTCCTGTCCCTGTATGTGAGTGTGTAAGAGCTCTGCAGGGTGTATTGTAATTTAAAACTTCCTGATGCTTATCCTCTTGCCATATGGCATTTAGGGGTGGAGTAACTTTTTCCATACCTCTCATTTATTCAGCTTTAGCATACCTGACTGAATAAAATCTGAGACACAAATAATTCAAAAATAGTCGCTTTAGGCTTTAAAAAGTGGTGGTGGTCCTGTTTACATTTTCATGGCACTTCTTGGGGATGACTCTCAAAGGAAAAACTCTTATGACCACAGAGAACAATTTTTTTGTAAAGAAAGACCCATTCTGATACCCAAAACATTTTTATTCTCTGTCTTTACCACTAGCTCACATCACTTTCTCTCTTATAGCTAACTTGGCAGATTCTGCTCCACCAACTGACTTACAATTTTTTGAGTCTAGAAGAAGCCATAGTGTCAAGTGATTTAGCCTCAGTAGTATTTGTACTTTTTTTTCTTTTTTTTTTTTTTAGTACCATGGAGACTTTTCGAACCTTCAAGCTGAGCCTCTTGTCCAACCAATTGTTTAAAGGATCTTGTAGCTAGGTATGCACAGCTACATCTCAATTATTATGTTTCATACTACAACTCCCCGAGCATCTGCCTTGACTGCTTTTGTAGTTGGTTTTTTTTTTTAAGTATATAGTTAATTCTATACTGATTGCTCAGCAACTCATAAATGCAGCAAAAGTCTTATCTTGGAAAATGCCCTTAAAAAAAAAATGCACATCACACAAATCTACAAAATAACAAAACATTCCCTTTGAGTATTTCTAAAATGGTATCTCTTACTGTATACTTTTTTTTGGTAGTACTTAATTTAAAATTGTAACAGGGCTTATTATGGTGCAAGATGATTATGATGGATACATTTGTGTTTGTGTGTTCTTGCTTAGACATAAGGAAGCAATGCAAGTCCACATCTGTGGCTGAAATAACTGCACAAAATGCTACTTAAGGCCTATTCTCCACTGACTTGCACTAATGTGGTCACTTACACTTGTACAACAGGAATGCCAAGGTATAAAATATTGCCATATCACAATGGTATAGTTTTACACCCTCTTTGTGATTGCTTTGCCCGTGTGTAACTGACTACACAAGAGGTAAGGCAATGGACAATTAAGCCCTCTACCTCAGAGTATTTTTCTAAGTGTTCGGAGACCTCCTAAAGAATATTGCTGAGAATTAAATCCCTATCCTGGAGCTCATCCATCTCATTTCTATATTTCCATAATTCTTCTCACTAACTTCCATAGTCTCTGTCCCCATGCACAAGTATAATGCTTATAGAAGCTCATGAAGTATTTCTTTTATAACTAAACAGTCCGACTGATATAACTACATATAAATTTATTGGATTTAGTTTTTTGGTTTAGAAAATCCACTTTTGTCTCCTCTAAAAAAGTTTTCATTAAAGGATGTCTATTTAAAAAGGAAATGCACTGGATCACTATTTGATAGGGTTATTGGCAATGACAGCAAACTTAAAGCACAGTCGTTAAGGCTATTTGGCATAAAGTGCAGTCCTTTGAAAGTAGTTTTTTCTTAATCTTTTCTCTTCTTAGATAGGAAATTCAGAGGAGAGAACCAAAACCCTGTTCAGGCTTCTTTGTACCTATAGAGAGAATCAGCAAGAAGAGTTAGAAATTGATAATTATGCTGACATTACTTGAATTAATAAAGCAATTCAATGTTCTGGGATATGTTAAAAGGTGATCTAGAGTCATGCACCACCTGTCCACATTAGGGTACCATCTGCTCTATATTTGTTTGCTACTAACACTTATATATTCACATAGACATTTATTTGCAGGAAAAAACAGGTCTCCTTGTAGAGTTTAAATGAAACTCCTGCTGATTGATTTTAAATAATTGACTGTTAATATAATGATGCATTTAAAATATAGGATGCAAACATTTTTCTACACAACTGGAGAAGCAAATGCAACTGAATTTTTTTTTTTTTTTTTTAGAAATGTGCCATTTTTTCCAATGTTCTGGAGATTTGAATTGCAGCCACATATAGCCATTACTTCTCTGTTCTGGCAGGATTATATTAATTGGAAGAGGAAAGCAATATCATCATTTTGTGAATGTATGAATAGAGTAATCAGCAGCAACACCTATTAAATATCTGGGTGAAATTCTCAGGATTGTGCCATGATTCACACAGACTCGTTAATTGGCCAGTTATTTGCAAATGGAAAAATTGCAGCTGGCTGGCTTATGAGTAAGAATGTGTTACAAGTATGTTAATTGTGTTGTAATTTAAAATGTTCCTTTATCACCTAAAGTAACCCTGATTTGATTTCAGGGGACAGTGCTGTGCCCATTAAAAACACAGCTGTTGGTAAGGGTTAGTCACTTCTCTAACTCCAGAGAGCAAAGATAGCTGCGCTTAATCAGTCACACTGTTATCGAGACAAACATTTAGGATGCTGAAATCCTTGTTCTTTGTCTCTCAAAAATGACTGGTGAAATGCTCTGACATCCTTTTAGCATGATGGATTTTCCCAAAATACTGCTGTATCTGACCCATGAAGAGCTTTACCATGCAGGATAATGAAACACATATGTTTCAGTGGGGTCCATTTTCTTGACCCTAGCATGAAGAGTGCTTCTAGGTGAGTTTATCTCCTACAAGGCAGTGTTACTAAAGGAACAGGAGTACTTGTGGCACCTTAGAGACTAACAAATTTATTAGAGCATAAGCTTTCATGGGCTACAGCCCACTTCTTTGGATGCTGTAGCCCACGAAAGCTTATGCTCTAATAAATTTGTTAGTCTCTAAGGTGCCACAAGTACTCCTGTTCTTTTTGCGGATACAGACTAACACGGTTGCTACTCTGAAACCTATTACTAAAGGAGATCTCTTAAATGATTCCTGCTATTTTTCTTATACCTAATAATAATTGTATTTGCAGTAGGAACTGTCGAAATAGCTTGGGCCTCAGTGGGGAACACTTATGTATTCTTCACGTCTCTTAAATTCTCTGTGAGCTTACCTGCCTTTTTATTCAGGTCTCTGCCTGGTTCAGGGGAACACCCTATCTATTCTTCCCGCTCTCGAGCCAGGAACTTCCCTACCCTCCACAGGCAGGAGTGGGGCTAATGGTCATTCTGCTCTTCACCCTAGGGAAATATAACTCCCTTTCCCTGTGCCCTCTCTAAATCTGTGTGAGAGCTTGTATACTGGGACAGGCAACTGTAACACACAGGGAAAGAAGCACATTAAGGGAGTTGAATCCATAGAGCCCTGGAATGCTGCAATCAATTCCAAGGTAGCTGACACAACAAACATGGGTGTCAGTCTTTGATACTGTAGCAGGGTGTGAAGATGCTGAGCTGACTTTGTTCCTGCTTCATGCCATACTTGCAATGAAGGGGGGAAAGTACCAGCGTGTCAAGGGAAGCTCAAAGACTAATCAAGTGCTGAGACAGGCAGTGAGCTGAGTTAAGCAACTGAGCCACAAGGTGCCTCAGCTCAGGCATTGGTACACAGAGAACATTATGGGAATCGGAAAAACTTGTCAAGGCTGCAACAACTGAGTGAGATGCTGGCTAGCCCCAGGTGTGTGGTGGAAGGGGTAGCCAGTGTCATAAAAGACCGAACAGAGGCACAAAAGACTAGTAGTGCTAGAATGCCAGGGCACACCTTAGAGCCCTGGGGGAAAACAACCCTTGAGCCAAGAGCTCAAGAAATGCCCTGTGCAAAGAGCTAAAAAGTAAACAAATGTTGTGGACCTTAGTGAAAGATAGCATGTATAGGAAAAGGTTGCCCAATAAGTAGGGCCCAGCTCTACCAAATTCATGGTCATGGAAAAACATGTCTCAGACTATAAAATCTGGTCTCCTCCTGTGAAATCTGGGGTCTTGTGTCCTTTTACCCTTTACTATACAGATTTTAGAGGGGAGACCAACATTTCTCAAATTGGGAGTCCTGACCCAAAAAGGAGTTGCAGGGCGGGTCACAAGGTTATTTTAGGGGGGTTGTAGAATTGCCATCCTTACTTCTGTGCTGTCTTCAGAGCTGGGGCGGGAAAGCAGCAGCTGTTAGCCAGGCACCCAGCTCTGCAGGCAGCAGCACAGAAAGGATGGATGGTATGGTATTGCCACCCTACTTGTCCGCTACTGCTGGCAGCGGCTCTGCCTTCAGAGCTGGGCTCCCAGTCATCAGCCACTGCTCTCCAGCTGCCCAGCTCTGAAGGCAGTGCCACCGCCAGCAGCAGCACCGCAACTCCCCCTACAATAATCTCGTGACCCCCCCCAACTCCTTTTTGAGTTAGGACCCTTACAATTACAACACCATAACATTTCAGATTTAAATAGCTGAAATCATGATTTTATATATATATATAATATATGGTTTTTAAAATCTTATAACCATGACATTGACTGAAATGGACTGTGAATTTGTTAGGGCCCTATCAATAAGCCATGGTCCCGATCCTGTGAAGACCTGGAACAACAATTTCAAGGTAGTCTCCTAGTGGGGGGCTGCACTGTCAATCTAGCTATGATTACAATGTTGTAGCACATAATATCTATGTAGGAGTGGATGCTGCATGACAATTAGTAAGGCTCTGACTCATGATCTTCTCTGCTGCTGCCCACGAGGGTAAAAATCCTTAAGAATGGAGGGGAGAGAAAGGGTATTGCCAGTCTTGTGCTGGGAAACTAAAACCCTAGAGTAAGAATCCTACAACATAGTCTTCAGAGAAGCAGAGTTACAAGGCAATTTTCTCTTCAGGTAGTGACAGGTTTCAATAATCCATCCATCAGAATACTGATTAGGGGGCCAGATTATAGTTAACCCTCACATAAGTGCATTTAGCAGGGGCATTGGGATGCATAAGGAGCTTTCCTTTGCACCTGCACTCTTGTGCAAAAACTGGCCACGGTTGCAGTCCCTACATTATTTTAAGTACAGGATTGTTCCCTGGGACATACCTCAACCCAAAAGAAGTCGGGGGCGGGGGAGGGCCTCTTCCTGCAAGCCAGTGGAACTGGGTGGCCATGTAGGATGTTCCTTCTGCACTCCCTCGAACTCCTAAGAGGGTTTTATGGCTCAGTTGTTTCAGTGCAGGCCCATCCCTCATAGGCACAAACTAGTTCTCTAACATTGTGACAAGGTGGACAGCCCTATGTAAAATTTAAGAAATATAGGGCCGGCACCTGCTGTGTTTGAAGTCAGCAGTAAAATTTCTATAGGTGTACAGTAGGGCTTTGTTGAAGGCACTGCTCTACTCATTTCCCAAGCAGTCTGAAAAGCATGAGGAGGAGGGAAAGGAGTTGGTGAAGATCAAAATAACAGAAGTTCCCTTTTTCCCGGAAGTGTGTTTCTTGTACCCTTCAACCCTTTCCTGTTCATCCACCACAGAGAGAGCTAGAAAATAGTAACAATTTACATATAGGTCCCCAAGATTTACTAACTTTACCAATCCATTAAATCTACATGGAAAATGCATCTCTGTGGGGTGAGATCTTCTTAGGCTGTGCCATAAACCTGCGGAAATGTACAGAGATGACTTGTCTTTGGACTGGTGCCCTCAGCCCACTCTGGCCAATAAATCTTCAGTCTTCATGTTGATTGAACCTGTGACTTGGAGTATTGTGTGGGCTAGTAAACTTTCACCCATCTAATCAAAGCAGCATGAAAAGGATCCATATTTTCTTGTTCTATGGGTTCAAAATAAACAGTTTATTAGAGTTGAAAACATTGTTTGTTCCATATAAATTGAAGACAGTCTAGGCAATATCTAAGATACAGAGACAATTTCTTCTGGAACTGCTAGTTTAGGGGGGGGAAAGAACAGTTGTGAACTGTATAAAAATCTTGCACTCCTTACTCAGGTAACTCCCAGTGAAGCTGGTGGGAGTTCGGCCTTTAGTAAAGGCCAAGAACTGCAGGATTTCTTTTCCCTTTGCAAGGAGTTATAGAACTACTATCTTTTCCACCCTGCACTTTTTAAAATTGATGAAAAGAGAAAAGGAAGCAGGCTCTGAAATAAAAGGAGCCAGCTCTCATACAGGCTCCTGAACACAGCAACTTCTTTATTTCTTGCCCACTCGAATCTCCCATCAACGTCAGTGAGCATTTGGGGGGTGTGCAAGGAATTCAGGATCAGACCCAATGGGTTTTTTGTTGCATCATCAAGGAAAATGAGATACACCCAGCCGTGACTAGCTGCTATGATCAGAGAGAAATATGCCAGAGGGTATGGGGGGAAGGTAAGAACACCAAAAAACATGTTGATCTTTTAACTTTTGCACACAAGGCCCAAATGAGGTGGGATAAGTGCCATCTTATTCCCTTCCCTCTGCTAGTACAGATGGCCTATACACACATGTGCACTGGACTTTTAGAATAGGTTATATTTAATGAGACAATGACCACATTTAATATTTTTATTAGACCTGTTTATGAATTATTCTTCACAAAGAAGTGGCTGCACTGTTAGCTGTACACCAGCGTGCTGGTTTTTTAATTAGCAGTGGATTTTTATGTGAAATTGATATTAAAAGATTATATTAAGGAACATCTGGAAACAGTAAACAACACTGACCAAGTGCAGGTAACTCTTCCCCCTCATTTGACAGGTCTGTCAGTTCAGCAGACAGCATTCCAACTCTCTCCTACCTGGAGGAGGGAGCTGGAGCAATCTTCAGAACTAATACGCTTGTGAAAGGAGTGGTGTGGGGTGCAAGCTTATAAGAGATACTC
Organism: Terrapene triunguis; assembly: GCF_002925995.2. Lineage (NCBI taxonomy): Eukaryota > Metazoa > Chordata > Testudines > Emydidae > Terrapene > Terrapene triunguis. Next base: position 34,620,559 of record NW_020664413.1, on the reverse strand, counting down.
AGATTGAAAACTGAGATACAGGACAAATAGCCTGATCCTGCGCCACTACCATTATTTAAAGAAACTTAGCACTGAAACCTGAAAATCTTCGATACTTAAACTAGGTTGGGGAACAGCCAAGCCTAAATCAAGCTCTATCCCTCAATCCCTTCTCCTCCAAATGAATTAACTGCTCTGCACCAGACTGTACTGCGGCAACTGTTCTAACCACTCCCTGGGGGTTGCACCTACTTCATGCTGACAGCAGGCAGGTTCTGCAGAGAACAACAACCTCTGCTCTGTGAGTATGTTTGCTTGGAGAGGCAGGGTGCGAGTCCCAGCTCACATAGACACACTCATACTAGCTCTTATTGCACAAGCAAGCTGAAAATAGTAGTGTGCGGTAGGAGGGGCTAGCCACACCCAGTACAAACACAGCTGGAGCCTGTGGGTACCTACTCAAGTGGCTAGTATGAGGCATTGCAAGTGCACCTGCAGCTATGCTACGCTACCATCTTTAGTGTTTTAGCTCAATGAGAGCTAGGGTATGTCTCCTTGAGCTGGGAATCACCCTCCCAGCTGCAAGTGTAGACATGTCCTTTGTTCCCAGCAGCTCTTCCACTGCTACAAGATATTAAACACCTTCAATTCCCAATGGAGTTATGAATATGCAAAGTCAATGTGAAGGCATTTAGTAGCTCATGAGCCTGGGCCACTTTCCTTTGTCTCATAGAACTGGTCTTCTTATCTCCAGCTTCCACCCCAGACTCATTTATTTTGTCAAACTTCTCACCTCCAACAGGGGGAGAGGTCGTGTGTGGTGGTTGTTTTTTTTTTTTTTTTTTTTTTACTATTAGAAGAGAAGTTGTTTCTTTACTATCAGGGGCACTGAGAGCTAAAATATGTTCTTCCAAAGAAAAGCAATAGTGCCTTCTAGTACAACAAATAGTATGACAACACCTGTGGTCACACTTCTGTCTGCCTTCTTTGAAGACCCCCACCTCACTTCTCTCTGCTCTCATGCAGAGCACTCAGTTCTGTGAATGAATTCTTTACAGACTGCATGATGCATACCTGTTTGGTGAGGATAACTCCACTTTGCAGCTCAGGAGATGGTGTGATTCCTTAAGGTTTACCTCTAAAATTTTATATGATCTGGTGGAATTTGAACAAAGAGAGGAGTCAATGTTTGCTCTTTATATTTAGGAATGAAATCCCATCCTCTGATAAAACTCCAACTGATACAAAATGCAGCAACCCGTCAGCTTAGGAACACAGGTTGCTGTGAGTACATCATCCTATTTCTGTATTGTGCGCTGGCTCCCCATTGAATACAGAGTCCAGCTTCTCTCTCACACACCAGAATACATTCCATGCTCCCACTCAGGGGAGCCCCCCCCAACTGAGAATCTTTGCTCTATGTTGAATGCCTGAATACCACAGAATATTTGTCACACGACTTAATATCCTAAAGAGAATAGTGATCCTGACTTGCAATAGACTTGTACTTGTGACAATGCATTTAACATACTTAGATATACTCTTTACACCCACATCACAGTAGATGACCCCCTGTATGCTGCAGATATATAAATTATGCTTAGATTATTCCTGTTTGAATTGTTAAACTTCAAAAAATAATTAAATGGTGAATAAGGAAACCCAGAGAAAGGAGTGAACTTACCTACTCATTCTGTGGAAGAAAGAAAGAAGGAACAAAACTTCCAAATTAGAACCTCAGAGAACATTGAGATAATGATACAAACAAGGGCTTTTAAAAATATTGCAAACTAAAGATGTTAAACTAAGAAAATGTCTCCAGTTTTGGAAGCTACACAAAAAGGGATCATCCTGACTGTCTGAGATCTTACTAAAAGAAAAGTCAACCTAGCCTCTTGTAGCAGATGGTGCAGAGGCTAGAATTCTCAAGGAAGAGAGAACAAAACATTTCTTGTTACTTCCTCAAAGAAATTGCTAAGTAAGTATATTTATAAAAAAAAAACAACAAAAACAATAGGAGACATCAACTTCCCTGGCACAATATTTAGGCATTTCATAAAGTCAAAATTAGGCTAGAAATATATACAGTGACAACTTCATAGGATACTCAGATGCCTCCTGACTGGACTATTCAGTTTTCAGTCATGTGCACAGAGAGCCAGGTAGGCTGTGGGAAAATTAGTGCACCATGTGAAAGAAATCTGGCAGGAGGCTGTCAGGGAAAGATGATCAAAAGTTTCACAAGGTCAGAGTAACAAGGATATGGAGCTGTGCAAAAACAAATAAAAAAACCCTCACCACAACACTGAACTCAGGCTTTTGGAGAAGGAGCCCTCAGGAGAGGGGAGAAGGAAAGAGGACTTGGCATAATGTAAATAAGGGTCCATCACTAGTCAACTTCTGAACAATTTTTGGTAAGGCAGAACACTAGAGACCCCACAATGAACAGTTCAAACCTTTAATTTCAGAAGAGGTGAAAAGCACACACCAAATAATACTAAAGAAATCACATATGTACTGAAAAGTATCATTAATCATGTGACTTATTAGCTAGCTCTCCTCTTCCCTCACCACAGAAGCAATCCATTTAAGCTCGTTTTGTTGAAATACTAGTTTAAGCTGTGGAGAGTAGCTGCTGAAGATAAAGTATAGCTTACACTCTTATTTATATTGCTTGTTTCAGGTACATTGTGACCAGAAAGCATAAACTTACACTGCTTAAATACAGACAGGAAATAAAAAACCCTCAGCCCTTCTTGGATCTGTGTTTATAATGCTTTTGTAACTGTTCCCTTTGCTGCTCTTTTATTATTATTGGGGTCACATGAGGCCATTGTTATCTTCCCCCCCCAAGGGATGGGCACTGAATTTGTTTCTGAGAATGTGGCGGGACTGATTTGAGGGGCTGTCTTTTGCATTGGCTTATGCTGGTTGTTAAATGCAACTATTGTAATGGCAGAACCAATAAACTGCGTTCATTTTATATTTGTTCTGGAACAAACTATGCCTTGTTTTATTTAGACCTTGTACAGTTTGTCACCCTACTGTGGCTTGGGAAGCACTGGCTGTAGGCTCAGGCTGATTCAATGTGAAGAAACAACATGGTTACTAGCCAAGACGCTATTTTATATGATTTAATGCCTTTTGTTTAAAGTTCCATAAAAAGCAGACTGAATCTTCATACACAGCTTCAGGTATTAATATGAGCAATAACCCTTTAACAAGAAAGCTGGTTTTGTTTGAAAACTCTGCCCCTGTTGATTCCGAAACTAGATCTTAAAGACCCAATTTATGGCCACTTCTGACTCCTCCCTTGGGCTTCAGCCCTTCTTCCTTCTATGCTATTTTTCCTATAGCTATCCCCCCTCTTTATCTCATTAAAACAATGTGACTTTTACATTTCTGAGGCCAGCAGGAACCAAAGAAATACCAACACCATCCAGCTCTAGTGAAAAGAAAACTAAATAGGAAAAAACCTTAATATGGTATTTCCAGTTTCCCATTCTCACTGGAAGAGTGCAATGCTACTTTCCTGCCACCATGTGGTGCTGTGTGAGACTATATGTTAGCCACATTATGAACCCTACCTGTGTGATTCAAGATGGCATCTCACAGCAATGAGTATATACGGCAGCTGGTTTTTCCTGTGCCACAGAACCAGAAGAGAAGAAGAAGGTTAGTCATTCCCCTTTAGGGGAATATTTTGTAAGGCATGAGTGTCTAGGCTAAATTTGCTAGTTTAGTGAGTTGTTTGAATGGAGGGGATGAGCTTTGCAGTGTGTACCCTGCAACTGGTACCTCCTTTAGCTCTACCCTAGGTCTCCATGTTAGATTTCTTTAAGGCAGGAGACTGATCTAATTAGGATGCCATTGTAGATTCACTCCCTCTGTGGCTTCCTTCCACCCTGTGGCTCTTCTTCCTCATTGGTGGACTGCTTCATCACAGTATATTTGTGTAGTAAGGGTGTTATTTATTAAGCCATGTCTATGCTAATAGTCAACAGCAGTTAATGTGGTTGGGCAATAATGGGGAACTGTGTCAATCAGGGCTAAATAGGCAGTGGACAGAGATATATGTTGCTGTGAGACACTTGTTTCTGAAAGGGTTTTAGTTAAGCCTACAACAGCTCCTCATACTCCACTCTCTCAATTAAGCTTGCCTTTTCAGTAAGTCTGTGACATGCTTTCCTTTATTATTAAGTGGGGAGACTAGAGGTAAACAAAACTTCTGAGATTTTCAGCACAGAAACATTGAGATTTCTATCCCAAGGTTTAAAATGAAAAATTCTATCATGATTAGTAATGTAGACAATAGCAGATCTGTTTAGTATTAACACACTGAACAAACATACATAAATTCAAACACTTTCAATTTTCTATTTTTTCATCCTGCTAAGAGTTATGAAATATTACTAGATGTTAAGGAAGGTACTATGAAGGGGAAGAGAGGCTTTGAATATATGTGTCCTCAGAACCTGTCCCAACAAACTGGTCTCCCCAATCACTATAGCAGATAATAGCCTCTTGAGACAAAGAGGGATATAGATTCTGAGTTACATGATAAAACCCAAGGCACAAAGTAAGTTCCTGCCCTGCATTAGAAAATGCAGCATACTCTCTATGACCTGTTCTTGAGGGGTTTGTCCAGTCTAGTTGTCAGTCGTGCTAGCAACAGATTACCACTTGACTGTCCCATTCAGAGCCCCCCAGAGGATTCAGGGGGCCTGGGGCAAAGCAATTTTGGGGGCCCCTTCCATAAAAAAAAAAAATTCTAATACTATAGAATACTATATTCTCGTGGGGGGGGCCCTGGTCCCATTGACTTTCGACTCACTGTTCTGAAAGATTTCCTGATGCCCAATTTAAGTTGTAATTTCTTCAATTGTATTTTATTACTACTTTTTATAGTCTATAAATAAACTCTCTCCTTCCTTGGTGTTTAAATCTTTCCAGTGCTTGCAGACAGTTATGTCCCGTCATACATCCTTTAGTCAAACTATATATAGTTAGAAATTTTACACTTTCCTCCTAAATCAATCCCTCTAAGCTTTTGATCATTTTTCTTGTTCTTTTGAATTCCCTCCAATTTGTTGTCTTTTGGCAACCACAATTGTGGTTGCCATGCTAGATGCTTTTCAGTACTGCATAGAAAAGTTATCTATCTGGTACATGACTTGTGCCACTGCCTATTTAGCCCTAAATCATATAGGGGTTACAATGGAAACCCTTACTCATGTTGGTGAATGTAAGAATGGCCATACTGGGTCAGACCAATGGTCCATTGAGCCCGGTATCCTGCCTTCCAACAGCAGTCAATGCCAGGTGCTTCAGAGGGAATGAAGAGAACAGGCAATCATTGAGTTATCCATCCCCTGTCATCCACTCCCAGCTTCTGGCAGTCAGAGGCTAGGGACATCCAGAGCATGGGGCTGCATCCCTGACCACCTTGGCTAATTGCCATTGCTGACCTATCCTTCATGAACTTATCTAGCTATTTTTTGAACCCCATTATAGTTTTGGCCTGCACAACATCCCCTGAGTTCCACAAGTTGACTGTGTGTCTGTATTGTTGTGTGAAGTAGTACTTCCTTTTGTTTGTTTTAAACCTGCTGCTTATTAATTTCATTGGGTGACCTCTAGTTCTTGTGTTATGTCAAGGGGTAAATAACACTTTTTTTTCCATGCCATTCATGATTTTATAGACCTCTAGCATATCCCCTTTAGTCGATTCTTTTCCAAGCTGAACAGTCCCAGTCTTTATAATCTCTCCTTATTTGGAAGCTGTTTCATATCTTTAATAATTTTTGTTGCCCTTCTCTGTACATTTTCCAATTCTAATATATCTTTTTTGAGATGGGGCAACCAGAACTACATTCAGTATTCACTATGCACTAGTGCACTATGGATTTATATGGTGGCATTCTGATATTTTCTGTCTTATTATCTATCCCTTTCCTAATGGTTCCTAACATTGTTAGGGTTTTTTTTTTTTGACTGCTGCTGCACATTGAGTGGATGTTTTCAGAAAACTATTCACAATGAGTCCAGGATCTCTTTCCTGAGTGGTAACATTTAATTTAGATACCATTTTGTATGTATAGTTGGGATTACGTTTTCCAATGTGCATTACTTTGCATTTATCAACATTGAATTTCATCTGCCATTTTGTTCCCCAGTCACTCAGTTTTGTGAGCTCCCTTTGTAACTTTTTGTAGCATGCCTTGGACTTAACTATCTTGAGTCATTTTGTATCATTTGCAAATTTTGCCACCTAACTTTTTACCCCTTTTCCCAGATCATTTGAGTGTGTTGAACATCACTGATACCAATACAGATCCCTAGGGGACACTGCTATTTACCTCTCTCCATTTTGAAAACTCACCTCTGATTTCTACCCTTTGTTTCCTGTCTTTTAACCACTTACTGATCTATGAGAGAACCTTCCCTCTTATCCCATGACTGCCTACTTTGCTTAAGAGCCATTGGCGAGGAACCTTGTCAAAGGCTTTCTGAAACTCCAAGTATACTATATCCTCTGGATCACCCTGGTCCATGATTGTTGTCCTCCTCAAAGAATTCTAATAGATTGGCAAGGCACGATTTCCCTTTACAAAAGCCATGTTGACTCTTCCCCAATAAATTATGTTCATCTATGTGTCTGATAATTTGGTTCTTTACTCTAGTTTCAACCAATTTGCCTGGTACTGAAGTTAGATTTACCGTCCTGTAATTGCCACAATCGCCTCTAGAGCCTTTTTTTAAAAAATGGTATCACATAAGCTATCCTCCAGTCAACTGATAGAGAAGCTGATTTAAGTGATAGGTTACGTACTACAGTTAGTAGTTTTGCAATTTCATGTTTGAGTTCCTTCAGAACTCTTGGGTGAACACCATCTGGTCTTGGAGACTTATTACTATTATATTTATCAAACACAAGCAGGGTTTTGCAATCTGACCTATTGTCATTTTTTTCCTGGCATATTGCACTACAAGTTCATTTCTAATTTTCTCTCCACTATCATTTCTAGGTATTTCTGCTTCTAAAGTCCTTCCCTGGATTTTCTATTTCAGAATATTGCATTTAAAGGGGCAAAAAGAAAATGACAAGTACCTTTTGAAATTTGTTATGTACATTTTATCACGAAAGATTCGCAACCCAAAATAGACCCAGTAGTTCTGAGTCATAAATTCTCAATAAAATTCTAGGATTGTTAATCAGTGTGTTGATATATTTGCATCACATATGCAAATGTATCGAGTCACCAATGCTGTCTGTAATGAGGGGGAATCCCACAGGGGCTGGATCAGGGTTTCCTATGAATCTCTGAGCTATTCATTACAAGGCCCTTTCTCCTGGCCTTTTCATATGTTCAACAGCCCTGCATTCAAAAACTGCTGGGTTTATATTGCAATGTGAACTTTTAAAAATCAAAATGATGTGGTGGTGATATTGCTCTGCAAAAGCCATGTGGCTAGCATATCTGATACACCTGTTGGCAACTTTTGTGGACAGTTACACATCCCTGCTACTTTTCTGTTGAAAACTGTAAAAATGTTGTTGAGATTCACGAAGTTATTGTAGGCTACATATGAGTGGCTTTTTTGGTTTCTATATGCTTATGTTCAAACTGTCATTATTTTTCTGCAAAATGTAATGGAAGACTTTGTAATAATCCGGCCAGTCTCTCCTCCTAATTTAAAAGAATCCAAGATTGTGAAAGCACTGTTTTAGAAGTGGAGTTCAGTGACTTCTCAATAACTTTTACACATCACTCAAGGTTCTTCTTCCCAAGTCCTCGGATTTTGTCTCAGAACATTATTCTGATTAGTACTTGTAATGGACTCTTTACTTGCAGATAAGACATTTCTTACTTTCTCTACTCCCCCCCCCCCCAAATATATATTTACCTAATCACTGATATTTGGCTTGATTTTTCTTGAGACTTTCTTCAGCTATCTCTCTGTATGGTGGAGATTAAATCTTTTCCTGATTTACTAGCTGCTCTATGGCCATCTTGCCTTCGTTTTTTAGAGATTTTTCACTGTTTGGCAGTGTTCTCGCTACCCTTACCTTTTGCATATGAATTTGCACATGTAAAATTGTCAGGAAAATTTTTTTCATATTTGCAATACATTTCAACTTTTTTAAAAAAAGGCATAATGTGTAGCTTCTCACACTTCTGGACGCAGAATTAAATAACACATGATTTAAATTGTTCCCGAAACTACAGAGTGATATTTTGTATCAACTAAATTATGTATTTCAATTACTTTCTTGGCAATGATAATTGCTAACATAAACCCCAGTGCAAATCAGAAGGTACTGGGAGAAATCAACAGATCCCAGTGTCAAGGGTTACCTTTTGGAAATATACAAATTAAAAATCATTTTTGTGTGGAAATAACCGTGAATGAGAAATGTATCAGTAGTTTTGCCCTTAATTTACAATTTTTCATCCATAAAGTCTCTATTCTCAATTGCAGTCATATAATATTATTTCCACTGACTGCACTACTTAAGAGAAATTAATTTAAAATGCTAGTGGTGTTTTCATATGCTCTTATGTATGTTTGTAATGTAGTCAGATGTTTCCCTCTTATCTCAATCTAAACTTCACAGGAAAGATCAAAATTAGTGTATTTTTTTTCCTTAGCTATTTCCTAAACTAGATGAGAGAACTGAGGTTGTAGGCAACGCAATGAAACTTTAAATATGTGATTATAAACCAGTGCTAGAAGCAATGGAAAATGGTTACTCTGGTATAAAGATCATACAATCAAGGTAAATTATTAGATGATATCTCTAATACAGAAATCTTTGGGATATGACCTTGGCTTACACTGTGTGATTCTGAGAATCACACAAAGATATTTTTCTCTTATTTGTAATTTTAAAAAGTACTCACCTCAAGCCAAGCAGGCCCACTGATACACCGACAAAGTATTTATGGGATTTAACACATCTTTACTTGAGGCCTATTCCAGTGCCCACTGAAGTCAACAAAAGACTCCCATGGACTTTAATGTGTATTGCATTGGACCCCCAAACAACTGATCTTCAGCTTGTGCTGACAACTCTGCATTGTGTAAGGATCTATCTGCATGCTTCTTTCAGGGTTGTGCAGTGTACGTACTCACGTAGTGCTCCACCATGGGTATAAATAGCAGTGTATACTGTGAGAGACAGCTTGGGTGAAAAGACCTGCCTGAAGGGTATGTATGCGAGTACACACCCTACACAGCTCTCTACTCACCCAAGCCATGCCTCCCCATCTACTCTAATGTTTTTAGCAGTGTAGTGTCCTGCTACTGGAGCCTTTCATCACTGCAGGAAAGGACTCCAGGACCTGGGAAAGGCTCTGGCAGGGGGGGATCTACAGAAGCCTTCCCCGTTGCCTCCCTTCTGCCAGAGCTTTTCACTGGCACATGTAGATGTGGGCTGCGTCCACATAGGGTGTCTTCACTATGGCATGTAGCTACATTCACTGCTTGCCAGTGGTGTGTGGTGTAGATGTAGCCTCCTACTGATGGCAGAATAAAATAAACTGCTTATCTAAACACAGGATTTTTTCCTTTCTTTCTTCCTTAATAGAAGTTCTCAAACTATGGTTCAAGCACGACCAGTGATCCATAGTGCCCAACCTGGTGGTTCACGCAATGAAACATTTAGATGTCTGAGAATTATGGGATGGGAAGAGGAGCAAATGTATTACAGAATCTTTCTGCAAGGTCTACAGCAGGGGTCGGCAACCTTTCAGAAGTGGTGTGCCGAGTCTTCATTTATTCACTCTGATTTAAGGTTTCGTGTGCCAGTGATACATTTTAACGTTTTTTAGAAGGTCTCTCTCTATAAGTCTATATATTATATAACTAAACTATTGTTGTATTGTAAAATAAACCAGGTTTTCAAAAAGTTTAAGAAGCTTCGTTTAAAATTAAATCAAAATGTTAATCTTACGCCGCCGGCCTGCTCAGCCTGCTGCTGGTCTGGGGTTCTGTTCACCTAGGCCGGCAGCGGGCTGAGCAGGGCCTGCGGCTGGGACCCCGGCTGGCAAGGGTCCGGCAGCCAGAACCCCAGACCGGCAGCGGGCTGTGCAGGGCCAGTGGCCAGGACCCCATAGCCCACTGCTGCTCGGGGTTCCATCCGCCGACTCCTGCCAGCTGGGATGCTGGCTGCCGGATTCGCTCAGCCTGCTGCCGGTCTGGGGTCCCGGCCCTGCCCACATACAGTGGGTATCTACCTTCTCCCTGGTTCTGGGCCATTCTCTTCCTCTCTCTGCACTGAGCACAGGGCTGGGGGGTGAAGGGTCTGGCCAGGAGCTAGAATGAGGGAGGGGGCTCGGGGTTGGGGCAGGAGATTTGGGTGTGGGGCACTTACCTGGGCAGCTCCCATTTGGTGCGAGGGGTGCAGGTGGGAATGTTGGGGGGGGGGG
>NW_020664413.1:34563875-34610047 GCF_002925995.2 Terrapene triunguis | reverse complement strand
CTCCTGTTTGGTGCTCAGGGTGGGGGTGGGGATGTGGGGGGTGCATGAGGTGTGGAGGCACTGGGTATGTGGGGGGTGGTGCAAAAGTCAGGGCAGAGGGCTGGGGGCATGTGAGGGGTTGCAGGTGTCAGGGTGGGGGGGGCTGGGTATGTGTGGGGGTGCCAGAGTCAGGGCTGGGGTCATGGGGGGTGGGTGAAGGAGTCAAGCAGAGGGCTGGGTGTGTGTGAGGGGGGTACAGGGCTCAGGGCACGGGCCTGGGGTATGTGCGGGCTCAGGGCACGGGTCTGGGGGGCGTGCGGGGCTGCGAGGCTCAGGGCAGAGGGCTGGGTGTGTGTGAGGGGGGCTCAGGGCAGAGGGCTGGGTGTGTGTGGGGGGTGTCAGGGCAGAGGGTTCCCCCCACTCCTGCGGCCCCCACCTGGCTCACCCACTCGGGGCCCCGCAGCGCACTGCATGAGCGCAACTAGCGCCCCCCGGCGAGAGAGTCCCCTTTGGCTGTGTCTGGAGGAGCCACTCCGGGCGGCGCATGACCCCGCGGTATGCGAGCTCCTCGCCCCAGGGGTCTCTGGCCACCACCGATTCCTGCTTGCCCACACCTGCTGTGCGCTCAGCGCTGCCGGGCCGCGCGGCTCTCCGCTTCTCCCAATAAGTACTGATCCATGGCCACGGCCGGGCGCCAGCTCCCGGGGACGCTCAGCAGCCGGCGCTGCTGCCGCCGCCCGCCTCCACCACCCCCGCTTACTGCCGCTGGGAGTCAGGACTGGGTCCGGCAGCGAACCCACTCCCGCGGCGCGCCGCCAATCCACCATGGCCAGCTATACCAAGTCGGCCCAGGTGAGCGGGCCCCTCCCCGCCCCCGGGCAGGGCTCCTCGCCGGGTGAGGGGACGTGGGAGCCCACAGGCAGGCCGCTGAGGCGGCTCCTCTCTGGGGTGGCGCGGGCTCTGCCCCCCACTGGCTGCATGTCCTCGGGCAGGCAGCAGCGTGCCATTAAAAATTGGCTCGTGTGCCATCTTTGGCACGCGTGCCAAAGGTTGCTGACCCCTGGTCTACAGAATGGAGAAAAAGCTGACCTGTGGAGAGGTTGAAAAGGGCTGTAGGAAGACCAGAGCTTGATGTACAGAGGTTCTAGAGGAATTTGTGTTTTGAAGTCTGAATGCTCTATCTGTGGGGCCCAACTTGCCTTTTGGGTCAAGATGGGGGTAAGACTAATTGAAAATCAGTGGGACTTAGGCTCTTGAATGCCTACATCATTTTTGAAAATGGGACCTAGGCTCTTAAGTCACTTAAGTACTTCTGAAAATTTTCTTTTGTCTATTCCATTAGTTAGCACTTTGGTTTTGGAGTCACTTCCTCTAAAATTCTTAGGGGTGAGTTCAGAGCCTGCAGAGGAGCAGGTCTTAATACCACTGCCTCCAACAGCAGGGCTCCATGCTTAGCAATATTGAATTTTAAATAAGGAACAATTTTATTCTGATTACTTCCCCAGCCCCTCAGGCTTCACCTTTTCTCTTCCTTCCTAGCATGTCCTCTCATCTTGGGCCCTGTGGAAGATCCTGCTGGTATGGCCACTGCCCAGCTGATACTGCCCCTCTTGAGAGGTTAAGTCAGGCCCCTGGTTCAGTAAACTTTAAGCAAAAAGAAATTTATAATAAAGACTTACTGCTGTCCAAATGTAAATGGTGGTAAGACCAAACGGCTCACTTCTTTCAACCAAGGTCACACTAGTTCCATTTACTGTCAGGAAACTCATCTCCTTTGGCAGGCAGCAAGACTGGGAAACTGCTCCAAAGGCCTGCCTGGCTGCTCAGATCAGTGCCCTTTCTCTCAAGAAGAATATCGTTCCCTCAGCTGGGCATCTCCCAAATCACCTCCACCTAGGACAAGTCTTGCTTCCAAGTGCCTGCTTCAACACCTTTCTTTTTTGTCTTGGGTACATAAACTCAGTCACAGTCCCCAGTATTTCTTCCACTCATCCTTCCTTCTGGCTATCTTGTATAGTGCCTATCACAGTATAAGACTTCTTCTCCACTCCTAGTGGGCCCCATTCCTGTTTCCCTCCTCTACGGGAACATATACATTACTATTTTCTTCTTATGCTTCTCCTCATCTGTCTTGCTTCCACTCTGTTTGAAAGTGGAACAAACTGGGAACAAAGTGTGATTGTCACTCCCCCCCAGACATCGGGGCTGCTGGGCAATCTACATGTCCCCAAGCCTTAATGCAAGAAACAGTGCTCCATCTAATGAACATCTTATACTGTTTCCAGGGAGGAATGAGGAGGTATGATTTAGCGGTTAAACCACAGGACTGGACCTAAGGGTTCTCTTCCTGGATCTGTTAAAGACTCCCCATGTTATCTCAAACAAATCGCTTAATTTCTTTGTCTGAGATTCCTTTTTCAGAAATACTAGCCTAGTTCATAAGAGTATTGTGCACTAATGCGTGAAATGTCACTAATATCTGAAAAGTGATCTCAGACCCTTGGATGGAAGGTGTCCTAGAAATTCAAAGTAGCATATTATTCTTTCCCACTTCCCTTGCTTGTTGCACCCCTACACACAGTGTGTGCTGTATGCATTAATGTTTTGGGCAGTTCAGAAACATAGCTCTTAACCATCCCAATTTTTACCTTTATTCCACACAGACATGGTATTCTCTCATTTTTTTATTATAAATTATTTAAATGAGGGCAGACGAAGCATGGAAATAAGATTATAGGAAAACCTTATTTATGATAAACAAAACAATCTCACATCATGTTAAGCTTCTCTACTTGTGTGTGCGTGGGTGATTCTTGGGCCTTGGCAGGCTGAGAGGTATGTGTGACAATCTTTTTTTTATTTATTCATTTGTTTTCTGAAACTTTCAGTAATACAACAAACAGAGAAAAGAGGATGTTTTATACACTGCAATAATTAAATGAGAGAAGTAGTCTTACAATGGGGTAAAATGGTTAATGGGGAAAGTAGGAACAAATTGTATAATTGTACTGTATGAAGAATTGTAGCATTTTAATATTTTATATGGGTCAAGGTTATCCTTGTAATTTTGATAGGGGCAATAGAAACCAGAGTTAACCATCAAAGAGGGTACTGTACAAAGATGTATGTGAATTGTATTCCATAACTTCAACAATGTACTGTCAGACTCCTATAAACTGAACATTATTCGCTTTAGATATGTAATCGGCTTTTTTTAGAGGAATTATGTTTTTGACATACTTGATCCAATCAGACTTAGAGGGAGACTGACTTGACATTTGGCTAAGAGTTTTGGTATGAACGACATCTTGTGTTATCTGTGAGGGTATGAATTATGCAGGCTTTGTGAGCAAATCAGATATTCAGTCTCATACTTCTGTATGCATGATTCACTATCCTGTGCCAAAAGTATATTACTGAGCATTCCCAAAACACATGTATCTGTGAAGCTATTGTTACTTGGCACTAGTAACAATACAAGACCCCTTTGCTCTCTCATGCAAATAGTTTGGATGGTTTAATATAAGTTTGGTGACGTTATAAGCAAATATATTTTACATTTGTATGCTTTCCCTTTGCAGTTGAACAAGTCCTTTGTTTGCCAAACATGACATCAACAGGACTACTTACACTGTATAAAAATCATGTGCTTAAGTCTTTACAGGGGTAGAGTCTTTGATTATAAGCTCTTTGGCATCGGGACTATGTTTCGGTTCATGTTTGTAAGGAGTCTAATGCACTTCGATCCTGGCTGGAGCCCTTGGGAACAACCGTGAGAAAAACATTAAATAATAATAATGAAAACATTGGAAATTACTTGGCGCACAGTCTTTGTGCAGAGTAAGTTACTCACCCTATTTCTCAATATAGAAACAGCCACTGTTATATGTGATCGATAATCAAAAAGAGTGTCCTAGTGTCACAAATGAAAAGCCTTGATAAAATAGTAAATCTGTGCCTGCAGTATATCGTATATTTGCCACTTTAGGAGAAAACAGATCTTGCACACCTAATAGTAAATAGTGTTGTGCAGAATTGTACTCGTGCTACACAATTCCAATCTTCTGACAAAGCAGAATTCTGAATTCCATACTCCACAACAAGCCCCTACGTTCCCCCTACGTAGTATAGGGGGAACGGTATCAGTAGTGGAAAGTTATACTGTCATTGAATTTAACATAATACATATATTTTAAGGGAAGCATACTGAGAAAAAGAGAAGCCTGATGTTAAATAAAATAACTAGAAGAATAAATTCCAGGTTAGTGATAGCACATTATTACAAAAAACGGCCAATGTTATTGAAATTAGCATTTGCCATGCAATGGACACAGTGGAAATTATACCCTAGTCGTGTAATCTGGTTGTGGAAATTATACCTTTTGCACTGTATGTGATCCCAGTTCCCTTTTCTATCTGCAGAATCTCACTGCCCTTGAGTGTATACAGGACTAGTCCCCAAGTAGCATCTGTAGACAGCTGATTTAAGTTACACAGAAGAGGTATATCAAGTGTTTTCTCCAGTAAAACTATATGAAGCAGAGTTCTACACATTACAGTATTGTTTCCTGCCCTGCAGGGAGATATTTCACTTTTCAGAGATTTTGGGAGTTCTCTGAAATATCACTTTTCAGAGTCTGGGAGTTATCTCCCTGCAGGCAGTAATATTGTAATGCAGATTCACTGCAGAGTCCCTCAGCTATGCAAGAGCAGCAGAACACTTAAGTTGTCAATGACGTCTATGTCTTTTGTGCACGAGGCCCCAAAATGTCAGCACTGTTGGGATCCCAAGTGCTCAGAACTTGACCTCATTAGTGAAGTGTTGACCCAACTAGAGACGCCAGCAGGGGAACCACAATCCTGAGACGCTAACAGTCTAGCGCACACTCTGCTGGTGGCGTACTCCATTTCAGCCTTAGCAGTGCGATACAGACTTCCTTGCTAAAGACCACCATTGTTTCAATTTGATTAAAATGTTTAAAATACTTTAACTTTTCATGGAAGAGCTCCAAAAATATTGCTGACACAGTTTTTAGAAGAACTAAGTGCACTGAGGCACAGACTTGAATTGCATGTGACTGCTGTGGTAGAAAAAAGCCACCTGGAGACTTTCTTTTTCTGGGCTCAAAGACAACTTTTATGTCCATCTGCACTTCAATCCTACAAGAGCATAAATATCAAACTATGTTAAGTTGCACCCAGCTGGAAAATATATACTTTACGAGGCAGATGACATTATTTAACAGTACTGTATTCACATGGTTATGAATCTCATGTGGATAATAAACTTGAACCCTACACCACATCGAGCATTACATTTATTGTGAAACTTGTCTTCTAAAAAAGTTTTGAAACTGTGTCCTTGATTTATGAAGAACTCAATAAGAGATCACCATTAAAAATCAATTCAACTCAGAAATTACAGGTTTACAATTACTATTTAAAAATAGCTTGATTATGTAACTAAGGATATCAACACAGAGTGTGATTTAACTTCAGAGGGGCAGATCTTCAATTGGTGTAAATAATTCTACCTCCCTTGGAGCCCCTGAAGGAATAAGGAAAAAGTTTCTTTGTAAAACAGAAATGAGTACTAATGACCTTTATTGTGAACCATCCAGTTTAACAAATGTAATCTTGGGGTATGTCTACACTACGAGAGTAGTTCGATTTTACTTAAATCGAATATGTGGAATTGATATTACAAAATCGAACATGTGTGTCCACACTAAGGACAGTAATTCGACTTTGTGAGTCCACACTAACGGGGAAAGCGTCGACATTGGAAGCGGTGCACTGTGGGCAGCTATCCCACAGTTCCCGCAGTCCCCGCTGCCCATTGGAATTCTGGGTAGAAAATGTGTCGAGGGTGCTTTTGGGTAACTGTCGTCATCCGTCCGTCACTACCGCCCTCCCTCCCTGAAAGCGCCGGCGGGAAATCATTTCGTGCACTTTTCTGGTCAGTGACAGCGCGGACGCCACAGCACTGCGAGCATGGAGCCCGCTGCGACCATCGCTGCAGTTATGGCCGTTGTCAACACCTCGCAGCTTATCACCCACCTTTCCCAGAGGCAGATGCAGAGAAATCAGGCGAGGAGGCTATGGCAGCGCGGTGAGGGCCTGAAGTCTGAGAGTGGCACAGACCTCTCAGAAAGCACGGGACCCAGCGCCGAGTACATCACGGTGGCAATGGGTCATGTTGATGTTGTGGAACGGTGATTCTGGGCCCGGGAAACAAGCACGGACTGGTGGGACCGCATAGTGCTGCAGCTCTGGGATGAATCCCAGTGGCTGCGAAACTTTCGCATGCGGAAGGGGACTTTCATGGAACTTTGTGAGTTGCTGTCCCCTGCCCTGAAGCGCAATGACACCCGGATGTGAGCAGCCCTGACTGTCCAGAAGCGAGTGGCCATAGCCCTCTGGAAGCTTGCAACGCCAGACAGCTACCGGTCAGTCGCGAACCACTTTGGCATGGGCAAATCTACCGTGGGGGTTGTTGTGATGCAAGTAGCCAACGCAATCGTTGAGGTACTGCTCTCAAAGGTAGTGACCCTGGGAAACGCGCAGGTCATCATAGATGGCTTCGCCGCGATGGGATTCCCAAACTGCGGTGGGGCTATAGATGGAACTCACATCCCTATTCTGGGACTGGACCACCAGGCCAGCCAGTACATTAACAGAAAGGGCTACTTTTCAATGGTGCTGCAAGCACTGGTGGACCATAGGGGACGTTTTACAAACATCAACGTCGGATGGCCGGGCAAGTTCATGACGCTCGTGTTTTCAGGAACTCTGGTCTGTTTAGACGGCGGCAGGAAGGTATTTACTTCCCAGACCACAAAATAACTCTTGGGGATGTGGAGATGCCGATAGTCATCCTCGGGGACCCAGCCTACCCGCTAATGCCCTGGCTCATGAAGCCCTATACTGGCGCCCTGGACACTGAAAAAGAACTCTTCAACTACCGGCTGAGCAAGTGCAGAATGGTGGTGGAGTGTGCTTTTGGCCATCTCAAGGGGAGATGGAGAAGCTTACTGACTCGCTGTGATCTCAGCGAAACCAATATCCCCATTGTTATTGCAGCTTGCTGCGTGCTCCACAATCTCTGTGAGAGCAAGGGGGAGACCTTTATGGCGGGGTGGGAGGTTGAGGCAAATAGCCTGGCTGCTGATTACGCCCAGCCAGACAGCCGGGCGATTAGAAGAGCCCAGCGGGACACGCTGTGCATCCGGGAGGCTTTGAAAGCTAGGTTCCTGAGTGAGCAGGGTAACCTGTGACTTTTCAGTTTGTGTACAGAGAAGCTGAACCTGCCCTCGTTTCTTTACCCACTAAATCTTCAGTATCCTCTCCATTTACATACCCCGTTCCCCCCCTTCCAAAACACATTTAAAAATAAAATGACTTGAATTTTGTTAATGAACACCGTTTTCTTTATTACTGTTTTCGCGGGAAAGTTTTGAACCTGGGACGCAGACTGTGGTGGGGAGCAGGTGTAGTGTAGTGATGCAAATGACGCTTCTAAACTCCAGGAATGACAGGCTCCGCAGTGGTGGACTGGTGGTTTCAACGGAGCCTGCCACCCCTCCTGTTCGGGACTCTGTGTGTGGGGGGGTTATGTGACTTTGTGGCACGGGGAGGATGGTTACAGATCCCCTGCTGCGTGGCTCTGTGATCCAGGATAAGGACCTCTAACTGCCCTCCCCCGCCACAAAGTCACAGAGCATCCCCCACAGAACACTAAAACCACCTCCCAGACTGACCAGGGTAACTAGTGACTGCAATGTGTGTGTGCCCTGCTGCTGTCCTGTCCAATTACCAACCCCCTTTCCCCCCTTCAGACAGACTCTCCTCTAAAGAACATGATGGAAACAGTAATGAACAGAAACGTATTTTTTATTAGCAACTACACATGAAACTGGGGGGTGAAACTTGGACGGGGGCTTCGGTGAGGCCGGAAGGAAAGGACTTGTCAAATTTTGGGGAATGAGAGCCTTCTATTACTAGAGCACTCTGCAGGGGTGGAGTGAGAGTTTTCACGGACTCTGCCGCCCCTCCTTCTTTGGACTTTGGGTGAGGGGGGTATGGGACTTTGTGGCGGGGGAGGGCGGTTACAGATAGACTGCAGCGGGGCTCTGTCCTCCTGCCTCCGGTCCTGCAGAACATCCACAAGGTGCCGGAGCGTGTCCGTTTGCTCCCTCATTAGTCCAAGCAGCGTTTGAGTCGCCTGCTGGTCTTCCTGCCGCCACCTCTCCTCCCGTTCCATGTGTGCTCGGTGCATTTGGGACAAGTTATCCCTCCACTGGGTCTGCTGTGCTGCCTGGGCTCAGGAGCAGCCCATAAGTTCCGAGAACATGTCCTCCCGTGTCCTCTTCTTCCTACGCCTAATCTGCGCTAGCCTCTGGGAGTGTGATGCCAGGCTAGGTTGGGAGACAGTCGCAGCTGTGGCTGTGGGAATGGGAAAAAGGGAGTGAATTCCTCAGAAAGATAAATTTCGTTGTGAACAAAGAACATAGTCTTTCTCTGTGAACAAGACCATGCACAGCACCTATCACATGCGCACTCAGGACAAGGTCGAATTTTCGGCCCTCGCATTCGGTGCCTGGGGTCTTGCAGTGCAGATCTGAGAAGCGGGGCAGGACACCGGAATTTGTGTAGCAGGCCGACATGGTAAGCCGTAGACTTATGGCTGCTTAAAACTTTAATAGTAGCACTGGCCTCCTTTCACATTGAAAGTAATGCCAGTCCCTGCTGCCAGCAATCCGGCAAGCATGAACTCTGCCCCTGTCCCACCCCCTCGCGGCTGTCCCAGGGAAAGATCCCTGTATGCTGCCCCTCTCCCGCCTCCACCGCGTGGCTGTAAACCGGCGGTTACAGTTCTGTAAAGGAACGGGCAAGCAGTCCCAATACTAACATTCCCCTACCTAATTCAAAGCAGGTCACCATGAGCGACATCACCCTGATGAGGATCTCAGACAGTGATAAAGAAAGAATGCTTCGGGAAAGCCCGCAAAGACCAGGGCCGTATGCCGCCATGCTCTGCAGGGCAATGATCCCGGAGTACTTGATTGTCTCCTGGCGCAGAAACGTTTCATACCACGGAGGACCCAATAAGGCCGCTCTCCCCAGGAACCTGATGCAAAGGCTTTCCAATTACCTCCAGGAGAGCTTCGTGGAGATGTCCCAGGAGGATTTCTGCTCTATCCCCGGACATATAGACCGCATTTTACTGTAGCTGCACTGGCAGGGACTAAACAGTAGAGCGGTTTGGGCAGAACAATCATGCGAAACCGGACATTGGTAGATTTATTTTCAATAGTTGCACTGCCCAGGACTGAAACGTTAAGCGCCTAGGGCAAACTAATCATGAGAAACCCATTGTTGTTATTGTTAATATTCCTGTTCTGTTAAAAATAAATGTTTAGATGTTTAAAACACTTACTGGCTGATCCTTCCCCTGATTCTGTGTCCGGGTTAACGGCTGGGGACGGTTGGTAGGGGATCTCTGTAAGGGTGATGAAGAGATCCTGGCTGTCGGGGAAATCAGCGTTGTAAGCGCTGTCGCCTGCCTCATCCTCCTCATCTCCTTCCTCATCTTCCCCGTCCGCTAACATGTCCGAGGAACCGGCCGTGGACAATATCCCATCCTCAGAGTCCACGGTCAGTGGTGGGGTAGTGGTGGCGGCCGCACCTAGGATGGAATGCAGTGCCTCGTAGAAACGGGATGTCTGGGGCTGGGATCCGGAGCGTCCGTTTGCCTCTTTGGTCTTCTGGTATCCTTGTCTCAGCTCCTTGATTTTCACGCGGCACTGCGTTGCATCCCGGCTGTATCCTCTCTCTGCCATGGCTTTAGAGATCTTCTCGTAGATCTTTGCATTCCGTCTTTTGGAGCGCAGCTCGGAAAGCACGGACTCATCGCCCCACACAGCGATCAGATCCAAGACTTCCCGATCAGTCCATGCTGGGGCCCTCTTTCTATTCTGAGATTGTATGGCCATCTCTGCTGGAGAGCGCTGCATCGTTGCCAGTGCTGCTGAGCTCACCACGATGTCCAAACAGGAAATGAGATTCAAACTGGCCAGACAGAAAAAGGAATTCAAATTTTCCCGGGGCTTTTCCTGTGTGGCTGGTCAGAGCATCCGAGCTCGGACTACTGTCCAGAGCGTCAACAGAGTGGTGCACTGTGGGATAGCTCCCGGAGCTATTAACGTCAATTTCCATCCACACCTAGCCTAATTCGACATGGCCATGTCGAATTTAGCGCTACTCCCCTCGTTGGTGAGGAGTACAGATGTCGAATTTAAGAGACCTCTATGTCGAACTAAATAGCTTCGTGGTGTGGACGGGTGCAGAGTTACTTCGATGTAACGGCGCTAAATTCGACATAAACTCTTAGTGTAGACCAGGCCTTGGTTGGGGGGAAAAAAGAAAGTGATGGCAATTAATATATAACAGAGGTGGGCAAACTATGGCCCGCGGGCCACATCTGGCCCGTGGGACCGTCCTCCCCGGTCCATGAGCTCCCGGCCGGGGAGGCTAGCCCCCGGTTCTTCCCTCGCAGCCACACCAGGGGGGTTGCGCACTCTGGGCGGCGGGGTTGCACGCTCCTGCTGAGCAGAGCGGCGACGTGGCTGGCTCCGGCTAGGCGGCGCGGCTGCCAGACATGCTGCTCTAAGCGGCATGGTAAGGGGGCCGGGCCCGGGGGGTTGGATAAGGGGCGAGGGGTCCTGGGGGCAGTCAGGGGACAGGGAGCAGGGGGCCGTTGGATGGGGCAGAGGTTCTGGGGGGCGGTCAGGGGATGGGGGGGGGGGGAGGGGTGAGGGGAGTCAACGGACGGGGAGCAGGGGGGTTGGATAGGGGGTGGGGTCCTGGGGGCGGTTAGGGGCAGGGGGTCCTGGGAGGGGGCGGTCAGGGGACAAGGAGCAGGGGGGGTTGGATGGGTTGGGGGTTCTGAGGGGGGCAGTCAGGGAGCGGGAAGTGGGAGGGGTCGGATGGGGGCGGGGGCCAGGCACAGCCTTCCCTACCTGGCCCTCCATACAGTTTTGCAACCCCAATGTGGCCCTCGGGCCAAAAAGTTTCCCCACTCCTGATATATAACTATGCTTACAAACAGGTAACCACATTTTTCCTAACTCCTTATTATGCTTTATTTTTCTGAAATCAGTAGAAGGCCAAGCTGTCAGCAGTCTTTGAAGTGCAGTTCTGTTCTAAAAAGTGACTTTCTTACTCAACAGATTGCTCCCTGTGTGTATTCAGAGTCATAGCTGTTTACTATACTGGCTAAAAATAAGTTATTACCGCTGTTTACTCGCATTAGCACTGCAGAACCATTACAGCCAAGACAGAATAAGCTGTAGATTCCATTCCATTTTGTGTATCATCAAGATAATTTTGTTTACTAAATTCCTGTCAGTTATACCTGTGCAAGCCCAGTGAAGGGACAGGGAATTAAGGAGCTAGGCAGAGACGGTGCTGGAGCTACCCTAGGAACAGCTGAGCTCAGAGAGGAAGTTAGGCTGATGTCTGTTGTGGTGGTGTTCTTGAGTTACCAATAAAAAGCCCCAAGGGTGAATTTAGACAGTAACTCAGGATCTGTGTATTCAGTTGAACACTCAGACAATTGTTGGTGTTCAGCAATGCAACAAAATGCAGAAAATGTCTGTCTTTCTCATAGCCTATGCAATTCCTCTGAGGCTGAGTAGCATTTGGTGAAGTGAGCAGAGTGTCTTCATAATGACTTTTATTACGCTATTCTTTTAAATCTAAAAATGAAAGAATAAATAGATGATCACTGGGGGCCAAGAGGAGACACAGTTAATTAGCCACAGATTAACATACAGGCAGATTTTAGTGCTGCAGGAGGTCCCATGGCTTTTAATGAGATCTGTTAGTTTGCCTTTTGGCAGCAAAGAACGGTAGGAAAATAAAGCATACAGAGTTGTTGCAAGCTGAATACATTTTAATTCAGTTATAGAATCAAAAGTCATTTATTAGTTTGTCTCACCAAAGCAAAGCAGCCAGTGAGTTTCACAGATGTCTCTGGCTCTTACTGTGAACGTTCTTGTCCTCCCTGGTCTGTTCTGTACAACTCCTACTCCTGCTCTAGCCAAAGGTCATACTTCCTACCTAACACAGACTGCAGGTTCCTTCTCTCTCGTGTAAGGGCTTGTCTACACTGGCAAGTTTTTTTTGATGAAACTAATGTTGCCAAGGAAAAATCGACAAAAACAAAGTCGCCAAAGCGTGTCTACATTTGCTCCCTCTGTCGACAGATCATGTCCGCATTCAGGGCACCTTTGTTGACAGTGAGAGCAATGGACTGTGGGGATGTATCCCACAGTGCCTGGTGACACCATCTGTCGCTAGGTGTTGTGGGAATGCGGAAACAGAGCGTGGCGCATCCTGGGATATGCAAAATGTACCGTCATGCACCACTTTGTGTCCAACCCCTCCAAAGGTCTCTGGCTTCCTTTCATGCCATTTTTCCCACTGTCATTCTTTTGTAGTGCGCACCAGCATCTGCAGTGATCGAGGCTGGATCCCGCACTTCTCTCTTATGCGCTGTTAGCTGTCGTGAGGACATCGCGCATGGAAGCACAGTTACTCGCAAAGTTAGCAGAGAATGAATCGCAGGCACCCGAGTATGATATGGATGGCAGCAACTTATCAGTGCTTTGTGCATTCACAGAGCAGCTGCATACGGGAGACCGTTGCTTTTGGGCTAGGGAAACGAGCACTGATTGGTCACACTGTCATGCAGGTGTGGGATGACGACCAGTGGGTACCGAACTTTAGGATGCGTAAAGCAACCTTCCTGGAGCTATGTGCTGAGCTGTCCCCCAACCTGCGGCGCAAGGACACCAGATTGAGAGCTGCATTTCGGTAGAGAAGCTTGCTGCAGTCTCTGTGTGGAAGCTGGTGAATCCAGACTGCTACCAGTCAGTCGCAAATCAATTTGGAGTAGGAAAGTCCACTGTTGGGGCTGTATTACTCCAAGTGTGCAGGGCAATAAATCACATCCTGCTGCATAGGACCGTGACTCTGGGAAATGTGCATGAAATAGTGGATGGCATTGCAGAGATGGGTTTCCCTAACTGTGGCAGGGCGATTGATGGCACACACATTCCAATTTTAGCACCAGACCACCTTGCCTCTGAATACATCAATAGGAAGGGATACTTCTCCATGGTGTTGCAGACGCTTGTGGATCACCGGGGGCATTTCACAGACATCAATGCAGGCTGGTCTGGAAAGGTGCACAACACACGCATCTTCAGGAACTGTGGCCTGTACAGAAAGCTGCAGGCAGGGACTTTCTTTCCAGACCACAAGTTCACAGTGGGGGATGTGGAAATGCCCATAGTAATCCTGGGAGACCCGGTGTACCCCTTACAGCCCTGGCTCATGAAACCTTACACAGGGCACCTGGACAGCAGCAAGGAGCATTTTAACAACAGGCTGAGCAGGTGCCGCATGGTAGTCGAATGTGCCTTTGGCCATTTGAAAGCTCGCTGGAGGTGTTTAAATGGCAGGCTAGACATTACCGAGGATGATAATCCCCTGGTCATAGCCGCGTGCTGCACTTTGCATAATCTGTGTGAATCTAAGGGTGAAACGTTTGCTCAGGTGTGGAGCACTGAGGCAGAGCGCTTGGCTGCACAATTTGAACTGCCAGATGCTAGGGCTGTCAGAGGAGCCCAGAGGGCTGCTATTAACATCAGAGAGGCTTTGAGGAACCACTTTGACAATGAAGTGCAGTAACACGTCTGCTTTGGAGTTGCTTCCCTGTTGCATCCATGTACAATTTTGGGGCCCAAGATCCATGCAACACAATGCATTAGAAGCCTGTTCCCGAGAGTGAATTGATTGCTATATGCTTTTGTAGAACACAGAATAAAAACGCTGTACCATTAAATAGCTCAGCCTTTATTTATTGTTTAAAAAGGGTAAAATCTCATAACTGTGTGTTGCTCCAGCTATCGTTATGCAAGCTTTGAGAGGGGGTGGAGTGATGGGGAAACTCAGGAGTGCTGTGAAGTGAAAAGGAATGTGTGGGCATAGAGGGGGGGTAGGGCTGGCAAAGAATTGTGCATCTGCATATGCTTCAGTGGCGCTCAACCATGGATCTGCTCCGTCTGCAGCTGTATCAAAGACTTGAGCATCTCTGTCTGATCCTCCATAACTTTTATCATCCGCTCTGTTGCTTGCCTAGCAAATGCAGCATTCTCTTTTCTGTCCTGTCTTTCGGCTTCCCAGCACTCTCTGTTCCCTGGTCTGTCTCTCATTGCGCTGCAGCACCTCTTGGAACATGTCGTCTTTGCTGCGCCTAGGTTTTTTTCTTATCTGCCGAAGCCGGTCCGCGGGGTGCGTGATGTGTTCTTCAAGGTCTGTGCTGAACAGAAGAGGGATTGTTACATTCCAGCAAATGATTGAAACATTTTAGTTAAAAAGGGCATTTTGCTAGTAGAAATCACTTTCTCTCTGAGACTCTAGGCAGGCACACAGCTCCACGAGCACCCCAATCATGGTGAGTTTCGGGAGTGGGGTGGGGGGGGAGGAGAAGGCGGTTCTGCATACGGCTTGCAGGGCAGCTTTGCAGGGAACTCATTCTAAAATTATCCCACACTTTTTCACAGGCGGCCAACCTGCTGGCTGACATCTCGCTGCTACGGGTGACCAGAGAAACCAGGGCTCAGCTGCTGAATGCTTGTGGCTTTTACCCCAGTCTATATGCAGCTCAGCTATGTGCTGCTTTGGTCCCAGTTCCAGTGATTGCTAAATGGCAGGGGACAGTTTCCTACAATAGGGGAACTAACAAGGCTTCTATCAAGTACCTCTTTGAAATTTTCCAGAATCTCTCTCTGGAGGATTCCCTGCAGGTCTCGATGTCCATCGACACCCTGCTTGGCCATTAGCTACACAGGGCAATGTCCAGCTCACAGAAAACACTATCTGCCTCCCATTTTTTGGTTCCTTACACAAGCCACAACAACTTACCCGGAGTCTCATCTGCTTCCTGCTCCCCGTTGAGCACTTCTGGAGTGAAGAAAAGTTCCTGGCTGCCGGCCACACCGGGCGACCCTGCTGGGAGCACCACATCCTCTTCTAGCTCGACTTCTTCATCCACCATTTCAGCTTCCGGGTTACCCCCTCTTTCTGCTGCATGCGAAGAATCCATGGGGCAATCGGCGATGGGGGTGGGGTCACCACTGAGGATAGCATTCAGCTCCTTATAGAAGTGGCAGGTCTTAGGTACACCACCAGAGTGATGGCTTGCCTCCCATGCCTTATCTTTGCTCCACACTGCTGCGTGTCCCGATCATAGCCCTTTTTGCACAAGCTTCGAGAAATTTGCCCATATGTGTCCCGATTCCTATGGGTCACTTGCAGCTGCAACTGAACAGATTCCTCTCCCCATAAACTGATAAGATCCAATAACTCAGCAGTGGTCCAAGCAGGAGCACGTTTGGTGTGATAGCCAGCCATGCTCACCTGGGAAGCTCCTCTGGGAAGCCAGCAAGCAGGAAATGAGATTTAAAATTCCTGGGGCTTACAAGGGGCGGGGCGGGTTGGCTGCAGGGCAGCGGAGTTCAAACCGCTGACCAGAGCAGCAGCATGGGAATTGTGGGATACTTTCTGGAGGCCAATAAAATCGAGGGGAAAAAAAAAAAACCCTCTGGTGTCTACACTGGCTGTTTGTTGACAATAAAGGGAGGGGGAAAGACAAAAGTCTCTGGCAGGGGTGGACGTTTTTTGTCGCCAAAACTAGATTTTTTTTTTTTTTTTTTTAAAGTCTCAGTGCAGTGTGTATGCTATCGCTGTTTTGTCGCCAAAAGCCAACTTTTGGCGACAAAACTTGCCAGTGTAGACAAGCCCTAAGAAAAACAACCTGACTGCCTGATGCATCTTCTTTTCTCCTTCCACATTTTCCATGTCCCTATGTGTTCAAACTGGGATACTCCAGTTGTCTGCAAAAGTAAATAAATGCAATGTAAGAAATGCCTGAATCGAACTGTGTGGCTCCTCTAGAGCCTTCTCTCCTCTGTAATGACTCCCCTCTCAGAGTTCATGTTGGGTATTGACTTTTCTCCCATTTACACTCTCCATTAGAAACAAAGATAGAGAATGTAAAAACCTAGCTAAAAAGCTGAATAGCTTCCTCCCAAGCCACGTACTCTCTTCAAGCTCAAGTCAAGATGTCCTCTTTCAGTCTGATATAAAGTAGATGACGATTAAATGGATTGGGAGGCGGGGGTTAATAATGCACGTCCACTGTTTAAATTTGAAAAGTGAGGAGATGCAAAAGTTGTGGTTCCTGGAATAACATTAACTTGACTATGTTGCCTGAAGACAGTATTTTATGGCACACCAAATAAATAAATAAATGTCAGAGGAACATTTGAGCATAGCGTGCACTGCTATTACTGACTTACTTTTAACTGTGTAGCCTTAATATATTAATAGAGATTTTTGCATTTAATATTCCTGACTTTTAATAAGATAGGAAAGGGCTAAAAGCCCTCATTTAGGGCTTATGGCAATATATGTGCCTAAGCATTTATGGAAGATACATACCTCTATATGTCCTCCTTAGGTATTCATCAATCACTTCAGTATCCAAGTTCCCATATAATTTAGGTAGTGTTAATAATAGCCAAAAGGGAATTCACTTTTCTCCTGCTCTAGAATTTCAGACTTTTCTTCACAACAGCTCTTAATTTTTTAAACCTTTCTGTTACTCCTTTTTCCTTTTGAATTCTCCTTTTCTTATTTGCCCCTCATCTGCATCTAAAACGAGCCATATTAGAGGTGATGCTGTTGAAGAAAGGCTTTAGCCAAAAACGTCTTGCACTTTGATCTGTACACAGTAAGAATGGGGCTCAATCACCTCTCTGGTAAGGGGTTCACAGATGGGGGTCTCACCATCAAGATGTCTTTATCAGAGGCTTCTTCATCTACAGCATCCCTTCGGAGCATAATTGTCTACGTGGGTTTTGGAGCAGTCACTGAAAGAACCTGGTCCTAACCAATTAAGAGTCTCGTACAATAAAGTCTTGAGATTGGTGCAAAAGTGAAGACTGGACTTTGTGAAGAGTGAATATGGTGTGCACATGTCATTTGCTTGGTATGTGCTCTAAGCAGTGTTTGCTTTCATCCCCATGCAGTATGAGTTGCACTAGTCTGAGCTGAAAGTGGTGATAGCATGGATTACAGTGGCAAGATCCTTGTCTGAAAGCAGTGGGTTGAATTTTCTGGTCAGCTGACAAAGGGATAGGCTGTTCCCTGTCCTATTGCAATCTGAATATCCGGATGTAACAATGATTCTAGTGTGACTCCAAAGCTGTGCGCTACATTGACGACTGTAGCTTGGTGCATTTAGTCAACAATGAGGTTGATGTACTAACAAGTTCCTTTTCTGAGACAGTCACTGATTATTACAGTCTAATGATAAGCAGATGTTCTTCACTTGCCTTCACCATCCATGATGGACAGGGGTTTGTCTCACCAGTTGTGGGCCTGATATATTTCAAGGCCACTAAGTTGTTTTCTGTTTGTGTAATTGGTCCAAACTCCATAAAAGCAGATGGATCAAGTGATGGTCTTGATTCTGGTTTGGTTCATCAATCCCCATGAAACCCTATCTGATTTTGGTACTCTTTTCTCAGAAATAAGATGAGCTTTTTATGTCAGATGACCCTTGGGCCTGAGGGTTAGTGGATGCACTGAGTTGATTATTCAGTTTATCATACACTTTATTTACAATTTTTGCAGTTGTGATTTGGTGGATACAGTTTCAGCTAAGAAGGCTATAGTAGCTTCTTTCACTGGGGTGGCTTGTGTCCTTGAAAATCTCCCCCTTAATGTGTAAAAACTTAAGGCCAACAACTGTCTACGTCCCTAGACTTTCTAAATTTAGAGTCAACTTGACAGTGTTTTTGTTTTATTTTCTTTCTCTCTCCAAGGAATTTTCCAGCCTGACAAAGCTGCCAACTACTCTCTGATGTATTTTTCCTGCACACATTAATGAACACAAACTCCTCTCTGTGTTGTAGCCTCACTACCAGGCTGGCTTGCAAAGTGATATAGCCCTGATACATGTGATTTTTGTTAGATGTATTTTTGATTTTCTCTTTCTTTTATGGAGATCCAGTTGTTTGGGTAATTTTATTTTGATAAGACATATTGAGATATGTAGCAGCTCCTCCTGGGCTTGAGCCAATGACAGGGCTCATCTCCCTCTAATCCCCACTGGGACAAAGAAAAAGCCAGAGCAGAGGAGAGTTTAATTAGTTGGTGGATTACAAAAATGTATGGTATTCAGCATTAAAAATGCTGCTCCATACTGGATCTAAAGCAGGGGTTCTCAAACTGAGGGTTGGGACCCCTCAGGGGGTCACAAGGTTATTACATGGTGGGTCGCGAGCTGTCAGCCTCCATCCCAAACCCTGCTTTGCCTCCAGCATTTATAATGGTATTAAATATATTAAGTGTTTTTAATTTATTGGGGTGGGGGTCACACTCAGACGCTTGCTATGTGAAAGGGGTCACCAGTACAAAAGTTTGAGAACCACTGATCTAAAGGAATAAGGATATTGATTCATAGACAAAACCAGCACTTCAGTGTGGAGATAGGAGTTTGGTGTAGTACATTATTTTCCCCATTGGAACTTGTACACATAAAAGTATTTTTCTTTTCTATCTTGTAATGCCCACACCCAACTAAAGAAGCAATACCACACTGAGGCATAGATATAGATGTTTTCAAGATGGATCTATATCTTAAAAGGTAATGATATCATCTTACAGTGACTTTGGATAATGTAACTTCATTCTACTTCTCTATAAATGTAGCCCTACACTGCTGAAGTGCATTTCAATGTGTAAACTGCAATTTCAGTTAGGTATCTTATATTTTGGGGGGAAATGACTCTGCCATATGAGAATGGTAGCATTTTATATCCACTTTGCACACATGTAAATGACTACAATAGGTGAGAGGCTGTGGAGAATCAGGCCCTGTGCACACATGGTCAGCATCTGTTAGGAGCGCTGATTGCAGGCACATGAGTGGTCTTGTTCTAGATAGGCTAAAGAGCAGATCTATGTTCTCTATTAACTGGAGCTAAAGTATCTTAGAATGGGTCCGCTTCATCTGTGAGTCCATGTGTGAGTCTTTTAAGCTTCAAATATTGTAGCCTATTTTCTAAGAGATCAGTAGAGAGACTCATGGTGTCAGCCGTGGATCATGCTTTCCAGCAAATGAAAGAGGAGATGCATACATATCTTTGCTCTTTCCCCTAGTTTCCTCTGATTGCTGCCCTTACCCCACATACCAGAGGACTCTGAGCTCTCTCTTTGAGGGAATTTGTTGGAGGAGGAGGGGTACTTGGAGCAGCTCCACATGAGCTACTTCAGCAGGGGGTTAGCCACCCTATGATGAGGCAGCAGGCAGCCAGGTGTGTTGGCTATATCTTCCATCTTCAATCCATGCTTTAGCAGTGGCAATGGTGCAGAACTAATATATACCTCCCTAAACACTTCTCTAACCACTGTCATTCACTGCTGTGTCCCTCTCAGCCCATTCCCTTCAGCGTATGTCTGCTCTTCAGAGCAAACCCAGGCTCAGACTCAAGTTTAAGCCCAAACTACCCGACTACGCACACAATCTTCTGACTTGCATCAGGAGCTTCTTGGGACTGAGGTTCATGGACGTGCCCAGGTGTATAGGTCTGAGCCCGAGTCCTACTGGGGTGTGAATCCAAGCCCATTCATTCCGCAGTGTGGACGTAGCTGAAACCTGGGTTGCCAGGCTTGTATCTAGAAATTCTGCCCACACTATCCCACAATCCCCTAGGTCTGTGTGTCCCGGCCTTCTGTCCCCATTTTTTCCACTTAGTTCTCAGAAACCCTTCTAGTTAAAGCGCAGCTAGCTGATGTTTAATCCATTTCCATGTGCACTGCTCAACTGGAAACAGTTAACCCTATTGCGTGTTAGCTATGGCCAGCACTAAGAAAAAGGCCTACCTCAAACATTCTGTTAGTTGGCCAGAGGAACACAGCTGGATTCTGGTAAAACTGTAGTGTGAGGCGAGCAAGAGACTGGACTTCAGCAAGAGTACAAGAAAAGAGTGTCACAATTCAACTGCACCTGTATTCCCACTCCCACCTTGTGGTCCACCAAGAGCATCCACTCTAGGTTCTCAGATCCTAAGCTGTCACCTGTTTTGGGCAGAGGTCTCTTCCCCCCCCCCACCACCACCACCACACACACACACAGACAGTTAGAAAGATAGGTTAGAGATATTAGGCTTGTGGACCTTACATTCCCTTTCCTGCAAGTACAGCACAATTTACAAATCAGCCACGCTGATGGACCATGGAAAACAGGCAGGTCTTTTTCACAGTATTTTGGTCAATGTAATTTCTGAGCATTTAAAAAGTCTGGAAGAAAAAATTAACTCATTTTCTTTCAACCTATATAGAAGATTTTGATTGGGTCTGGGATCCTTGGATCTGAAACTCCAATCCGTCTGATTCATGTCTGCATAGATTAGTGTGGATGCATTGGCATGGGTATGAGGGTCATGTGTCAATGCCGTGGGATTCTCAAACCTGAGCTTGGAAAGAACAGGTCTGCAGGCGTGGATTCCACAGATATGGGTTAACTATACTGCATAGACATACCCCAACTCCTGGGCCAAACAGAGAAACAAGGAATGTGGCAGGATGACAGCATCCAGAATCTAGTAAGTTTGTAAATGCACCTAACATTTGGAAAAACCAGAGCTTTTCCATGGTAACTCTTAGTGGCAGGTGCTATCTCTTCACATATGTTTGTAAATTATTTTGTCATATTGGAGTTTCAATCCTGACTAGAGCCTCTGGATGCTATTGCAATACAATATTAAATAACAGTAAGATGAATAAGTACATTCAAAGAGTATGTGGGACCGGGATATCCTTAACTCAACCCCCTGCTCTTTTTTCCCCCCTCTGAAACTGACTTATCTTGTAGCCTTAGGTAAGTCACTTAGGGCCAATAATTCTCCATTTCTGAATAAAGTCCATGTGCAAAAAAGTCCAAGCGAAATGATTACATATGTAAACTGCCAGGCAAATAAATAGCTATGTACATCAAAACACCCCATTTGCATTATTATTTGCACATCGACATTGGGGAAGAAAATATTCTTTTAACATGTCCTCCAGACACAGGGATTTCTCAAAATCTCATCTCCTAATTTACATAGTTGGCTGACATTTCATTGACAGACTTTTTTTGGAACACTGAGAATTTTGAGGAAAAATGAGCTTGGTGCAAGAGAGAATTCTATATGTGAATTATGTTGAATCGCTATCTACCCGTTTCAAAACTGCAGGTTAGAAAACAAACTGACTAATTTGAAGACTGAAATACAGACCACAAACACAAGTTTTTAGCAGTATCCAAGTTAAGAATGTTCATTGGGGAGAGCAAGCATGCTTCAGCAGAGACAAGATGTGCTCAAAAAGGGAAGTTGAGACAGAAGTAAGAGCTGGTAAGAGTGCCAGGCAATGAGTAAGTTTGTGAAAGGAAATATTCTCCAAGCTTTCTAGACTTGATTGCTGCTGAGCCTGAATGAAGTCTAAAGCGTTTTTCCTTCCATTGATTTTTAACATGCTCGTTTGTGGACTACTCCCAGCCCCTTCTCTTAACTAGTATGTGCACTGTGGTTAAAGATAATTTAAAAAATCCATAGTGGTAAATAAAATTCTTATTAATCCAGTATTAAATTACTGTACTCTTCCAAAGGTTTGGAGGAGGGTGGAAGTTGAAACCAAAAGAGATGTTCATGACTTAAAAAAATAAAAACAATAGAAGATGAGCAAAAGGTGGAATAGATTATAGCTCATACCAATGAGAAACATTTGTAATGATTAAAGAAATTGGCCAAGGCTTGGCAAAAAATGAACATTTAAGCCTAGCAGTCTCTGCTAGATGCATCTGATTCTCAAGCCAGTTTTCTGCCAGCCTCCGATATAGCTTAGAGCAGTTTTAGGGTTCTAATGGCTGCTAAGCAGCTGTCTGCCAGCTGAAAAGAGATGTAGCATAGTAGTGCTCCCTTCTACCTCCAGTGCTGAGGCTTGAGGAAAAGGACTGAAGGAGCCAGCCACCCAAGCTTTATGATTGCTAGACAGGTTCTCTAGTAAGGATTTCTGCATGCTGGGGAATTCTCAGCTAGTGAAATCCATCCGGTTTCTGTCCTCTGTCCAAGGTGGCAGAAAGGGTTTCAGAGTACACCAGAGAATCTGGGCCTTTGATTCTTGTAGATTTATTTGTGATACATGTTGTACTGTCTTGCTGAAAGTAAATCCAGGCATGTACAGTCCAGAGCAGGTCCAACACTATTTTATTGCCAGAACGCTGGAAGCTTGCTTAGTACTCTGTGTAACAGTTTATGGCTTACTGACTGATTCTACTAGTAATGATGGGGTTCTCCGGTTATAGCCATATGGTTTCCTTTAAAGTGATGTCTTGTTGCACTTGTTTTCATTGGTTAATATATTGTCACTTTAACAGAGCTTTATTAGCTCAGAAGGTAGTGCTCATCAAAGTGTCCTTCATGTGTTGCGGTGACAAGGACGAGATTCCCTTGATCAGAATCAAGTTTCAGTCCAGGGAATTAAAATTACAGTTATTAGGTGAACCGCTTTCTTGGGTCACTGCTGGGATCTTGCTTGGCACTCAGATGAAGACATTAGCCAGGACGGTGTCGGGTTATAATACATAGGAGATACAGTGGCCTGGTTTCAGGTTCCATACTGTTCTCTTTATCATTACTTAGTAAGTGTAATGCATGTGATTTATGCAACAAGAGTCAACACATGCCAGGTTTAGTCTGACTGTTTTGAATGAGACTTCTCTAGTTCCCAGCCACTGGAATCCTGATTGCCTACTTCAGCCCTCATCCTAGGGAAGGAGGGGAGGAGATTGTCATAGTTAGAATTTCTTTTCTTCCTCTTCTGCACCTCAGGCTTGCTTCTTAGTTTACTCCATTCTGACACTCAAGCTGTAGGCAGAAAGGGGAGCCAAGGTTACTGTAAGAAATCTTTGCACCTCTCATGCTCTGGGGCCATTTGGAGGCCTCCCCATCCCCTGGTGTATGCTAGAGCAGTCCTGAGACTTCTATAACTTACACTTTATCATAGCTCTGCATGAGCCCTGGGAAGCAGAGAAGAGCCATGATGCGGTACACTCTGTACAGCGTATTCTCAGGGGGCCATATCTGCCCCCCTCATGGGTCGTTGGGTTAGGGTGATTACTGTGTCAGAGCAGTGTAAAAGGGCCTTAGCATATCTGAGAATCAGGCCTCTTGTCTCTAGCTGGACACTTTTTTTTTCTCCTGAGGGACAAGGATTTTCACTAACTTTTTCATGAGGACTAGTGGCTTTTCAATGAATGACACTACCGTGTAAGCTGATTGTCTTGATACCATCTCAGAAAATGTGAAGACAGTGTTGTAATTTAATTCCCTCAGTTCATGGTTGCTCTTGGCTCCAAAGTTACTTGGTATTAAAGTAAGGATTTACTTATTATAAGGGACCAAAATGAAAAGGGGGAGGCATAATGCAATAGGTTTACAAGATGTATCAGAAGTTATATTGTATGGCTGGAGTATACTAGCACAAAAGGGGTATGAGCAGGGCTTTTGAGGAAATGCTATATTACATTAAAGAACCTAGGCATGAAAATATATTATTTATATAACTCATATACAGCCTAGGTTTGGCAATGCAAACTATCAGTGAACTGCATATTGTGAAGTTATGCTATGTAACTCTCAGGTGAAAATATTTAGAGATCTGCTGAGTTGTTAAAATATTGTCTGCAGCTGCTTACATGAACAATTGCCTACACTCCCTGAATCCCTAACAACCTTTTGGGAATTAATACTCTATCTTTACTCATGCTAATCAAAGCCTAGTGTAGAAAATATTCTTTCTGCTGCCAGGTTAGCTGTAGCAAGCAAGGAAGAGTGAACATGATGACCTATCTCTGAATCAGCTGCTCTACGCTATCCTAATATTTTTTTCTCTCTCTCCTCTTCTTCCATCTCTTCTCTATATCCGTTGTCTGCACTTCCTTAGCTAAGCTGTCCTCTTCCGACTGAAGGAAGAAATAAGCACGCACCCCAAATCCTCTTACCAAAAAAGGGCAAGAAACACCCTCTCTCTATAACCATTCATCCTAAATTTTGATGCTTTTCCAATTCAGTTATGTTTTTAGAGCCAGACAACAGGCTGCAGTTAATTCTGTGTACATAGACTTCAATGTTAATCCCCAGCTCCACGGTGCTGATTATTTAAGCATGAGTACTGCACTTCTAGCATATTTATATTAAGTATATGTACTGTTTATCCACCAATGAATGTCCAAACTCTGGAACTGCCTTGGACAATTTAAGTCCCTCATGGGTCGCTAGGTCAGGGTGATTAAAAACATACTACTTTTTGAGATTTTTTTTTAAGAATGAGTAGCTTGGTCTCATTGTGAGGACTGTGACCCATTAGTTTTCTCCAGTGGGTTGTCAACACCTCTCTTTACAAGTTGATGTCCGATGAGAAATAAAAAACCCTTCACACTGAAAAATGTGAATCTGCTCTTCAAATATAAGGGGGTTTTCCTCGGCCAATTAGTGATCTTTGAACCAGGCACGTACATAAACAGCAAAGATGAAGGCACTTCTAAGAATGCAAGTGATTTACTTCCCTGGATAAATAAAATAGGCCAATGAGAATTGCAAAAATATTAAAAATTAACTCCAATTTCTAGTTCAGCAGTAGAAAAATGAAAAAAAATCTCTTTTCAATAGCGCCACCAACAACATGTAAACATGCTTCTCAAGAAAGCTAAAGCTAAAATTAAAGTTTAAAAACCTTCATGTCAGACCTGAAATCTATGGAGGAGAGATCCAGTAAAGAAACTCTCTGTTCTCCTTAGGTTTCTGGCCTGGGAAAATGCCCTTTCTGAAGTAATTCTCTTCCTGCAGGAAAGAAAAAGACAGATGGAAGCTTACCATCTCCTAGGAAAGAACAAAGTAGATGTGTAAAGAATTGATTGAGTGTGTGTGTGTGTGAGAGAGAGAGAGAGAGCGCGAGCGAGCGCAGAGTCTAGCCGGGAGCCAACTGGACAGTTAACGGCCCAGTCAGCGGTGCTGACTAGAGCTACCAGGATCCCTTTTCAACCGGGGGTTCTGTTCAAAAATCAGACACCTAGTCACCCTACGCATAATAGTTCACCAAAGGGTAGCATGTGAGTTCTCTGGTGAGAGCCAGTAGCCCATTGATCATCATAATCATTGCAAAATATATGTTTGAATAATACTTCTATACGGGGAAATTATGTTCTTAAGGTCTCAGAGTTAAGGCAGGTCAGCAAGAGGTGACATACCTCTGAGATGTTCCTTTCAAGCAGGAGGTAACTAACCGTTATCTGGCCATTTGTGTACAGTGCCTCACCCTATATGCCTATTTGCAGACTCAGCTGGGGCAAATTGAGAGATTGCAAAATCTACAAGGGAGCAAATTGACAGGATGAAACAGACAGCAGGGGTTGTCCTGTTTATGAATAAAGACAAACAATTGGTCTGGTATATCTTGAAGTGAAAAGAGAGAGACTGAATTCTTCACCTAGGAGGCAAACTGACAGCATGCATGTCTCATGAAGGAAGAGTCCCAGGCTGCCTGGTTGTAAAGTGCCACAGGGATTTTGGGTGAGCAATACTTGGTTCACCATGAGAGTATCATGTTAATTAAGTCTAGACTCTAGAATATGTGTTGTGATTTTATTTTATATGTAGAAACCATTTGTTTCAAATACATCTAGTTCAGTGTTTCTCAAACTTTTGTACTGATGACCCCTTTAACATGGCAAGCCTCCGAGTGTGACCCCTCCTTATCAATTAAAAAACACCTTTTTACGTATTTAACACCATTATTAATGCTGGAGGCAAAGCAGGGTTTAGGATGGAGGCTGACAGCTCACGACCCCCCATGTAATAACCTCACAACCCCCTGAGGGGTTCTGACCCCCAGTTTGAGAACCCCTGATCTAGTTGCTACTACTTGAATATGCTTTGTTAAATAAACTTAGATTTGTTTATAGTGAAATGAAGTATAAGTGCATGTGTTAAACAGAGCAGTGATCTGAGGTGCAATTGGTAAGCTGGATTGTCCTGGTTCTTTGGGAGCAGAGGATCGGTGAATAGTGTGAGAGTCCAGTGGACCAGGGGTTAGGCACTCCAGGGAGATGCTTGGAGGGCTTAAGGTTTGCTTGGAGGGCTCGCTAACCTGTAGAGTGACAGCGGGGCCTGCAAGGCCTAGCGGGGAGTGTTTGTGTGGCTTGTGGCCAGTGGATTTGGGGAGTTGACCTCTAGCAGGCACAGACACTGCTTCCTGATGCTAAGGGCAGGTGGTAGCAAGGTGCCTCACAACCCTGGGTACCCGTGGAAAGCAGCACATACAACATGGCCCACACCTTCTCCAAGCTATCTAAGTTTATTTGCTCTTACAAGAGAGATGGGGCCAAATCTTTAGCTGGTATAAATCCTAAACTGGTGAACTCAGTGCAGCTATGCCAATTTACAACAGCAAAAGATCAGTCTCATAGTTTTCACCTGATATAAAGCACCAGTTCCTGAACTTAGATTTTAACATTTATTTCTAATTAAACATTCCTTCTGAAATATATTATAGTGTAGTTAAATGCTTCATACTGGCTCTATAATATTGTATATATTTTAGTATGTAATATGTTATTTATTTTTATTATTGGAGCACTCAGGCACAATAGTGATGGATTAAAAACATGCCAATATATTACATTTGCTCTTCATAAGTGTGGAAGCATAAAGGAGCTTTGTTTCTTCTGAAAGTTTCTGTGAATTGTGTGGTCTGAATTTCTCATGAGCAACATTTTGGACAGCTAGGCCTCAGCTATTCCTGTCAAATTAGCTAAAAACTGCAGCATGAGTGTGCCACAGACGTGGCACTCAAGGGGCTAAAACTGGTTAGATTGTCAGATTTTATCTAAATCAATTCAGAGACAAACCTCTAGGATTCCAGATGGATTTCTCTCTCTGACACCAGAAAATATGAGAGAAAATAGTCCAGTGTGTTTGCTTACTGCTTTTTCAACCGTTAACCTTAAAAGTAACCACAGCCTTCTGCCATTCAGGAAGCAAATGCCAAAAGTTATATAATAAATATTAAAGTCAAATTGTGGAAATTTACAAACCTATGTTCCTGCTTTTAAACAGAGGACAGTAAAATCACATTCATTTACATGCAGGGCCCTAAATAAATTATAAGTTCATAACCAGATGTTGTAGATGTTGATGGAATACTCAAAACTACAAATAACCAGCTAATTAAGAATGGATTCACCTTCTGCTTCCCTAATAGTTATACTGTAAACACAAAGAAAGATGTATCAAATCCAGGAAGAAGCTGCTTTTGAAAATACTCAAATTATTTTTTTAAAAACATACAGGACATATCAGAATGCAAGTCCTTCAGCTCTCTCACTGTGTGCCAGGTTCATCCTAGCTGGTTCAGGGTATGCAAAGGGGAAGAGAGGGTGCAAGAAGCGCCCATTCCCTGCATGCTCATTCAACTGCAAGGCATAACTACAGTCCCTGCACTCCCTGGAGCATAGGGATCTCTCCTGCCATGCTCCCTGGGATGCAAGACATCTAGGGCCTAGATGCTATATGTCCTGGGGGACCTGGAGGGAGTAGCAGCAGGCATTCTCCCAAGCATACTGGGGAGGTCTGGAAGAAATTCTACCTCCCCAAGGAAGTTCCTCCTAGAGAGTTGCAGTCCTGCACTGCCCACCATACAGACCACTGTCTAAGTCGCTTGCCTGAGGTCTAGATAAGGCAGATGTAGCCATGAAGCTCAAGAAAGACGTACAGTCAGTTTATCCAATTATAGTTTTCAAGTTTGCAGACTCTTGAGACGCTATTGCTCTCTGAAATGTATTGGTTGTGGTCATCTTCACAGTACCCTGACACCTTTTCAAGAAAATGGGTCCTTAATCTGAAAAAAATATTGTCAGCTATATTTTTGTCCTAGGGGTGGATGTGGATTAATCAAGCCTCCTTTTCCATGGTTTTCATGATCTCTACTACCCTTAGTGACTTTGAATTTCCCTCATTCACCTGGGGTGAAATTCACCCCTCATGTGTTGCAAGTCTGCACACAGTAACAAGCTTGGTGCATAAATTCAGTTATCTAACCTGCTCTTTGTTGTCTATTTTTGCATCTCCCTAAATATACGATTGCAGTTTGCCTTCATGCACTCTGGTACAGATACTCCGGTATCTGAAGAGATGGCACTGGTCCATGAAATTTAAAGGACATGACAACTGCTACTAACCGCAAGCAAAGGAAAATTTCAAAGCAAATCACATTATCACTGACATGATCTTTTTGCTAAAAACTTCAGAGTATGGAGCAACATAAGATGTTTATTGACTCCTTTAATGCTGTCAGTTGACTTGGTTTGTGGAAGTAGTTGTCTGGGTTTGGATGCCTAACAAATCTGTATGTCAGCTGAAGGAATACTCACTAGAGCAGAATGAATGATACGCTGTCTGAGCCCTTTCCCATCATCAAGGAAGTCAAATCAACAGTTATTGACACCAAATTGCTCTGGGCTGTATTTTTAGAAACAATACATGAGGGGTTTCCATCATTTAAGCACAAATTGGAAATTCATTGTCTTGATTATGAACCCTCACAAACAACATGAAGAAATAGGGTTAGATTTTTATACTCTAGAGGGGCATACTTATCCTCAGACTCACAACTAGCTTCTTACTAGTTCACAACTTCAGCCAATAACTATTGCCTTACAGTCAGTCTGAAAAAGACAAGATCACCTCATGGCCACACCCAGAATTAACTACATCCTGTCAGTTATCACCATTGAGATCATTCTAAATTTATTCTCCTTTTATGTGTGTGAGCAGGTAATGCACAAGCTGTGAAATACCTCCTAATATCAGGAGTGACATCTCTACAGTAGATTGGTATGACTTTCTACAATCTAAGGATTTTATAAAGTGCTAAATAAAATTTCTCAACAAAACAGTGGTTTTCTTCCCATCTTTCAGAACAGATGAGAAGGCACACACTTTCTTTTTTAATCTGTTTATTGGTGGCAAGGGCTTTATCATAAACCTTCATTTTACTCCTTAATCTGAACACTGTGCAACTTGGGCTCAGTATGACTCTCTTTTTTTTTTTTTTTTTTTTTTGCCAAGTAATATACACCCAGAGTTCCTGGGTGTAGACAGTGCTCTGTCCCAGTGCCTGACAGTTGGAGCCGGGGTCTGTTCAGAAGTCTAGGAGGAATCATGGAAGTGTAAAGTATTCTCTGAAGTAGCTAGACCTTAACCCATTAAGTACCTTATAGGTTAAGTTGG
This sequence comes from Terrapene triunguis, assembly GCF_002925995.2. Taxonomy (NCBI): domain Eukaryota; kingdom Metazoa; phylum Chordata; order Testudines; family Emydidae; genus Terrapene; species Terrapene triunguis. The sequence goes on along the minus strand of NW_020664413.1, from coordinate 34,580,600 downwards.
CCCATGTCTTTGAACTCTTCTTTGAAGCAAATGGGAGGCCAGTAACGTTTGTATAACATATGTGGTCTGTGTCTAGAAAGGTGAACTGCTGCATACTGTACTAGCTTCCACCACCTAGTAATGATTGTATCCAGTACCTAGTAAAATGAGTTACAGCAGTTCAAATGAAGATTACAAAACCATGATTTAACATAGTTATGTTCTCAACGGATCTTCCTGCCCAACAAAGATGAAAGAAGTTGGCTCTTCCAAATGTGGCAATATGCAGGTCTAGGAGTAGTGAGGCATCCAGCAAAACACCATGACTTTGATCCACATTGACAGTATCTGGTTTGATGCCCTTGATTGTCAATGATGTTAGCATATTGGCAAGTTCTATAAAATGTTTTATCTTTTCTACCAACATCACATCTATTTTAAATGGGCTAACTTCTTCTGATGCATTTTGTTGATGGTGGGGGCTACTTCCATGGAGAAAGAAATAATGCAGGAGTTAAGAGTATTGAACCATGTGGGACTCCATATGGTAGGGATTTGGGTGACAAGGAGTAGGTACTCATCATAGGAATGAGAAAATACAGCATTGTGCTGTCCTATTTAAAGATTTTGTACATTTGTTATCAGCACCAGTGGTGTTTGAAGGCTGCAGAAAGATCTAGCAGTATCAGAGGTTGGTCAGCTTATCCCTACTAGGAGAAGGCTGTCCATAGTGTTGATAGAAGACATATGCTGCTAATGATAAGGTTGCTGACATTAAGCGCAGATTTCTTCAAGATGAGCTAGACTATTGCATTTTTAAGGATATCTGGTAGCTCACCTTCTTTGAAAAGGGCATCAACGATCTCCCTTATCAAGGAGAGGGATAAGATCCTCATTATACTTAACAGAGCTATGGAGGACAGGGATCGTGTTTGCAGGTGGTGAGTCAGACATCCCTTAGAGTCTCCTGGGCTCTTGATTGGGTGACTAGGCCAAACTCCATCAAACAAGGTGGGTTGGGAGTCGTTCCAAGTTTGTCTAGTTTCTTTTGTCTCTAAGTCTTGCTCTGATTTTGTGGGAGATTGTGGTGGGAATTTTTTACACAGAACATGACTTGGCTCTTGGGGCAGATGGTGGGATTCTAGGTCAATTACCCAGTCTACTGTATAAAATAATTCTTCTGGTCTGATTCAGTTGTGTTGGAATGGAAGTTTCTTCTGGATTCCTTTACAGCTGCTATGTATGCCTGTAGTTTTTCATGGGTTATGACTGGGAGGGTCTTGCACAGAAGTGTGCTCCATTTGCCTGCCTTCCTGTTTTTGTTTTTTATAAATCAATGAGGGCCATGGTTATTAGGGTTGCCAATTTAGGCTGGATGTATTCCTAGAGGTTTCATCACATAACATAACTTTAATGAAAGATTAATTTGTTAATTCCTGGAGACTCCAGGGCAATCCTGGAGGGTTTGCAACCCTCATTGCATGGGTCATGTTAGAGTAGAAATCATTGTGGGGCTCTCTCATCAGTATTTTCAGAATAAAGCTAAAACATGATCTTGTCATCATGAACTGTGTAGATAGATGAGTGATTCCTGAATATTTTATCACATCTATATTCAGCAGATTAGGAAGCTCTGTCTTCAGCAATTGAGATGGTTAATAATTTTATATTTATGCCACCCAAAGTGTGCTACTTGTCTTCCAAAACAAATAGTGCCACTGCCCCAAAATGTAATAATCTAATAATAGATGTACATGTAATGAAGCTCATTGCACTGGCCTCCAGCTGAAGAACCAATCCCAGAAAGAATGATAGAATATCACTTTGTGAAAGGGGCACTTCATATGTGAAATATTAGGGTCACGTCTAGCTGTAATAGTCACCAAAGTACTAATTAAGTGATAATCTAACATCCTTCTATCCCTGGGCACACAAGGCAGTGATAAAATGTATTTACATGAGCAATTCAGTCATCTTTAGTGTCATTAACTATCCCACACTCTTATGTCTTGTTGGTACTTCTCCTACAGATGAGCTGATGCATCATATACTAATATCAATTAAAATAAATTGTTGTTTATTATTAAGCAATAAAAGATTACATTGAATGCTTAGTATAAAGGCTGCAATTATATATTGAGTGTGTAACATTCAGTATAACATTAAAAATAAGTTTTGTACAATAAAATAGCCAAAAGAACCAAAGCGTTAAACATATGGTAATTTGGTAGGTAGTTTAGCCCATTTCTCTGTTGAATAGATTTAACTTAATATGGATCCTATCTTTGTAAAATAAAAAAGAAGAATGATTGATACTTATTACTATAACCTCTCCTTGATGCCATTGGACAATACACTTTTTTCTAGCATAATTTGAGGGGATATATGGAAGGCTAAAAAGTTTGTAACTTGGTACAATTATGATTTATATAAAAATTACTCTACTCTTTTTAGTGGATTGGACACTTGTGTGTCTTGTCTTATACTACAAAATAATGGAGACCCTTTGTTAAATTATTTGAAGAATTTTAATTAAACTAACTGGAAAAGAAAGTGTATTTATAAACTGAATTGTCTGGAACCTAAAATTTCAGATCATTACTTAGAAGTAGATTAAAAAAAACAGTTTAAGAACTTGGAAAACTATGCTAATAATTTTCCTTTCAGGTTTTGTTGTTTATAGATTGGTACCAGCCATCTTTTGAAACACCAGCTATCTAAGCTTTACCTGCATCACTTGACTAGAATTTCCCAATACAACTGGGTTTATTGGATCCAGGATGGAGGTTGTTCTTTGATTCCAATATTAAAATGTGAAGTCCTTATTTTATTACCTCTGACTCAAGAGCTGTAGGTACAAAATCATTTCACTCCACAGTTTATCATTTGAATATGTTTTTACTTAAGTAGAGTATCATATATCCAGTTTGCAATAGTTTCTTTAGAGATTGACTTCTATATCTTTAAAGATTGTTTCCTCTTTTTCAGGGGACTACACTGGAGTTTCCTGTATTCGTTAATAGTGGGTGAGTAATTTTCTTTTGCACAAGAAGTCACACCACAGCCAAGTGTACTGGTATCCCTGGAGAGGTGGTTAGATCTGAAAACCTAGTGTCAAATTTTCACCCCGCAATGCATCCTCAAATAAGTATAGCTTGGCTAGACCTGAGAACTGAGTCCAGAGAGAAGCTAGGAAGGAGCCAGTCAGTTAAGAAAGCATGTAATCATATAATAGCAGACAGACAGAGAGAGAGAGAGCCCGCTAAGACAGAAATAACTGTACAACACTTGGATTCTTCACAACCGATAGTTAACATATCAAAGAAAAAATAAAGAACTAGAAGTAAAAGACCAAGTGTGATGCTGTATAATTGAAATATGACCATTTATATCATTGATATTAGATGTTAGACAATTGCAACAAATCTTGTACAAAGTATGTCCTGTCAGGTGTCAATGGTAAAGTTATGATTGGCTAAATAAGATTATCCTGTGTAAATCCATGTATCATCACTGTATCAGAAGTTATGAATATTGCCTTTGTATCTATATCTCAAATGTGTTTGTTCCTGGGGTAACACCTCCAAGGTAGTTTACATTCAGTCTAGCCAGCCTATTGGGAATGGACTATTTAAGCTTGATGGCCTATTAAGGACACTGCTCTAACAATGGGCCATAGAACAAACTTGTTCCGCCCAGATAGCCTTCCTGTGGATGCTTCAGCACAGATATGGGCAATGGCTGCCTCTGAGAGTCATCAAAGCATGTAAGGACATGCAATATGCTCACGTGACCCTGTACTCCATCTTAGAGCAGTAGCTTTCCACAAACGGAGGTTGTGAGCTGTGTTTGAGCCAGTAAATTTCCAGGCACCTGGCAAAGAGTATAAAAGACCTCTGAGATATCTCCATTTGGCCTCTTTCCTGTTTTGATTCTCTGAACTGTGGATTGACAACTAAAAGGAGTGTATTGAGCTATGGATCTTCCAATCTTTTGGAAGTTACCAGAGAGACTTTACAAGCCAACAGTCTATAACATCACTGCTACAGACCTGATATAAGGAATTTGCAATTATTGTATGTATATGATCTATTAACCATTTTTAACTCTCTTCTTCCTTTCTTTTATTAATAAACCTTTAAATTTTAGTTACTAAAGGATTGGCAGCAACATGATTATTGGGTAAAATCTGAGTTATGTATTGACTGGCTAAGTGGCTGATCTCTTGATTAGAAGGACCATATATGTGATGAAATTGGTTTTCAATAACTACTGATCATAGAATCCAGTGTCTGGGTGGTGAGATAAGGGCTGGAATGCCTAAGGAGACTGCATCTCTGACTTCTTGTTAACTAGTGTGGTGAGACAGAAGTTTACTTTTGTTACTGACTTGGTATAATTTAATGATAGAATAACCACCGGTTTGTGGTGAGTCTGCCCTATTTCTCAGCAGCTTGTTCTGAATCTGGTACTCTCAGCTGTGACCTACTGAGGCATGGTGACACCAAGGAAAAAGTAACAAGGGATTGAGAAGTGGACAAGTTAGAAGTTTATAAGCAAGTGAACCACTGGAGAACAGATTCCGGACTGCGAGATAACCACATTACAGAAAATGCAGCCAATGTCACAGCTGCACAGGCAGTATCAATGGTATAAAAGATAATGTCATTTTACCTCTGGAAATCCTGCCCTGAACAGTCCAAGAAAGCACGCTTGCAATTGCTCGCAAAGCCTCCTGCTAAAGTTAGTTCTATAGGGAAAAAATCACTTTGAAACACTCAGAGACTTAACTGTTTCAGTCTTTTCTAATGTTAACACAGTGTTTTGGAGACACTGTTCATGCAAATCATTTCTGGGATGCAGTTCCACACAGAAAACAGTGAAGCCTCAAGTAGCGAATAAAGTGGTGGAGTAGCATGGTGACTCCCTGCACGGTACTTGCTGGTGGGCTGCAGATAGTCGGCTGTTCTCATGCTGCTGATTTTCCCTTTGTTTCCTTCTGCTGCATTACACCTGTGTAGAATTTCATGACATAGTGATAAAAAAAGCCTGAGTTCGTCTAGAGCCGTAGTTCTCAACAAGGGGTACATGTATCCCTAGGGTAGGCAGAAGTCTTCCAGGAGGTACATCAACTCTTCTAGATATTTGCCTAGTCTTACAACAGGCTACGTAAAAAGCACTAGTGAAGTCAGTAGAAAATAAAATTTCATACAGACAGTGCTTGTTTATACTGCTCTATATACTCCACACTGAAATGTAAGTACAATATTTATATTCCAATTGATTTATTTTATAATTCTATGGTAAAAATGAGAAAATAAGCAATTTTTCAGTAATAGTGTGTTGTGACATTTTGTATTTTTATGTCTGATTTTGTAAGCAAGTAGTTTTTAAGTGAGGAGAAACTTGGGGATATGCAAGACAAATTGGACTCCTGAAAGGGGTACAGTAGTCTAGAAAGGTTGAGAGCCACTGGCCTACACTAATGGCTCAGCATTGGTGTAAATGCACTGCTATGTAGGCACTAGTTTTTCTAGTGTAGACACATACTAAGTGAATTCATTGCTGTTAGCCCCAGAGGCAGAAGTCTTCAACTTATTCATATATAGCAGTAGTACAAGCTTCCTCATATTGCCGCATTACTCTACTCTACCACAATCTTCGCCCTGGGATGAATGCCTCAGTAGCTTTCTTACTTATTTAAGTCCCGGTTGAGCAAGGTACTTCAGCACTTGCCTAACTACAAGCATGTAAGTTGTTCCATTGACTTCAGTGATTATTTCTCCCCTGAGAACTCCAACAAAGGAATCAATATGTTCAATGGTTTGTGATGTTAGACACATGTCCAATAGGAGCTGGTTTGAGACTAACAAGTTATTTCACATTGATCAAAAATAGCCGTTATATGATAACAGTTTTGTCACTAGGAATCTACACTGGATTTCAGCTAACTGTGTAGAGGTGAAAAATTCTATAGCCTATTGCTTCTACATCATGGAGTTCACCATTATAAGATGTCTACAAGGTTGGTGTATGAAAGTATTTCAAAAGCAGTACCTATTGATAAGTAATCCAAATTCTGCCATGTTTGTACATCGCTCCTGCAGTTCTATCTAGAAAAGGAAGAAAGTACTTTACTAACAATAAAATGCTTACTCCATCACAATTAAAAATAGATCCCTATGACTGGGAAAGAATAAGAAATTAAGGAAAATTCCAACTTGCACTCACTGCTCGTTAACTAGTCCTGTCAAGGAAAATGGAGAGAAACAAAGGAAAAATAGCTGGTGATAACCACCAACAGCTGCAAACGACCAAATATTTTGTGTCTGATTCTCAATTTATTAAGGCCCCCTTTATATCACTCTGGCAGTATAAGAAGATCTTAAAATAGGGATAAATTACAGTCATGACACTGTCAGTTTGCTCTGCCAGAATGGTGTAAAGTGGCATTAGTGTAAATGAGAATCAAGCCCTTTTATTTACACTCACACTCTCTCTCTCTCTCTCTCTCTCTCTCCCCATCAAGTATAATCCCTGAAATATGTGATATTATCTGCAGAGTTCAATTAGCTGAACCTCTTATACTTCCCTTATTCCCTTTGCTATAACTGGTAAATGAGCACATCCACAGTACTTCATTTTCTCCCATATGGCATTACTAATTAAGAACTTCTGCGGAATTGCATATTTAAATCTCAGTCAATACATTGTTACATGGAAACTTTACCTCCCTTTTCTCTGTGGCTGTGCCTATAATAGTGATATTTGCCCTAAAACTTTCCACTGTTGCTAGAACTGGTTCGGCTATAGAAGGAAATGTCTATTGTAGATGTAACCTGTCATCAAAGTACCCAGGAGATGGGGATGGTATGGAACTTACTTCTCCCAACCTACGGCCAAAATATGGTGGCTGCAGTGTAACCCCTCCATGCCTTCTACTCCATTTTGAAGGCTGGAGAAGTGACTGTAGTCCCATGCTACTTGCAAGGGGCTTCGAGGGCAGTTTCCTCTACCCTAACCATCTGCACCAGCCTATTCTGGGCTGACAGCATGTTCCTCAGTGTCATGCCAGGGGTGCAGAAACCCCACCTCATGGATTTTCCATTCACAGTCCTCAGGAAGTGTGGAGCTTAAGTGGCAGGAAAGGTCTGTTCAGCTCTCTGCTCAAGGGGGAATTTCATCCAATGTGATTCGGGAATCATTTTTACCCTTCTAGCAAGCCGGTATTAAATACAGGAATATAAACTGTTTCTGAATTAAAATCTATTTACAAGTTTCACTTCATTTAATTCAGCAGATTATTTGATGAAACTATTTATATTCTGATTTGTTCATGTAATGTAATTCTAATGTATTTAGTTATTGGGTGCATACTAATTGAATAAAGTTAGCTGATGAAGATGGATACTTAGGTTCAGTGAATTAAACAGTAGTTCCATGTCTTTGGTTTCAAGACTCTTACAACCATTTTTTTGTGTAATATGAACCAGGCTATCTGCTAAAAATCAATCACTTCAGTGAATAAGAATGGTAGTAATAAATGGTTAGTGTTTGCTTATAATGTAACTTCCTTATTAAAATGAATGCATCCTTTAATAAAACCTTTCCCAGTTTATTCTTATTTCTTCTAAATCTGTAAGTATGTACTGTAACAAAAGAAAAAAACCATGATTTATCAGAATGCCACAGGGATTGTCAGGAGTGGACCCATTTAAAATGTATACACCGAGAGTTGTACACTGATGATCAAAAATAGCAAACACAACCGTTGTATACTATAATGATAAAGTGTTATGTGAAGTACAGAAAACATGCTATAAGGTTGCAGCTAAAGGCTGCTGTTAAATATAGAAGACTATCCTTCTGTTTGACTTTTCATAAAGCAATATTCATAAAGCTATGAAAACCAAAATAGCTTAATTGGGCACAATCATGCAAAATTAAATGTTTAAAGCCAGAAGAGGTTTGGAGAAGGCTAAATTTTTATGAGGGAAATACTGTAACTATCTGAGTTATAAAAAGATAGGTAAACAGTATTTGAAAGTCTAAGCGTACAGATTTATTAGACACAAAAATGGAACATGTTTGATTTCCATGTTTATTTATAGACTCATTTGTACTGACCTGCAAACAGCATGCAAACCTGCAAATATTACAGTTTAAAAACTCAAAGTGGAGTTATAGTAATTATGAATATTTAAGCAATCTCATGTTCTAATAAAATTTTCTAAGTACACCTTAAATCTTGACATGACAGTAACATTAAATGAAATTCAGAACCAATTTGTGTTGCCATTGCAGAAAGATAAGCTGATTAGATTTTGAAGTGCAGGAGATATGGTTACCTATTACATGTGTTTCAATTAGGGCTGCCAAGCAATTAAAAAAATTAATCATGATTAATCGTACTGTTAAACAATAATAGAATACCATTTATTTAAATATTTTTGGATGTTTTCTACATTTTCAAATATATTGATTTCAATTACAGCACAGAATACAAAGTGTACAGTGCTCACTTTATATTTATTTTTGATTAAAAATATTTGCACTGTAAAAAACAAAATAAATAGTATTTTTCAATTCACCTAATACAAGTACTGCAGTGCAATCTCTTTATCATGAAAGTTGAACTTACAAATGTAGAATTATGTACAAAAAATAACTGCATTCAAAAATAAAACAATGTAAAACTTCAGAGCCTATAAGTCCACGCAGTCCTACATCAGCCAATCAATCAGACAAACAAGTTTGGTTACAATTTGCAGGAAATAATGCTCCCTGCTTCTTGTTTACAATGCCATCTGAAAGTGAGAACAGGCATTCGCAAGGCACTGTTGTAGTTATTTACGTGCCAGATGCGCTAAAGATTCATATGTCCCTTCATGCTTCAACCATCATTCCAGGGGACATACGTCCATGCTAATGACGGGTTCTGCTTGATAACGATCCAAAGCAGAGCGGACCGCCGCATGTTCATTTTCATCGTTTGAGTCAGATGCCACCAGCAGAAGGTTGATTTTTCTTTTTTGGTGGTTCGGGTTGTGTAGTTTCCGCATCGGAGAGTTGCTCTTTTAAGACTTCTGAAAGCATGCTCCACACCTCTTCCCTCTCCAATTTTGGACTTCAGATTCTTAAACCTTGGGTCGAGTGCTGTAGCTATTTTTAGAAATCTCACATTGGTACCTTCTTTGTGTTTTGTCAAATCTGCTGTGAAAGTGTTCTTAAAACAAATATGTGCTGGGTCGTCATCATCATCATCATTCGTGCTATAACATGAAATATATGGCAGAATGCGGGTAAAACAGAACAGGAGACATACAAATAAAAAATAACAACAAGCACTGTACACTTTGTATTCTGTGTTGTAATAGAAATCAGTATATTTGAAAATGTAGAAAAACATCCAAAATATTTAATAAATTTCAATTGGTCTTCTATTGTTTAACAGTGCGATTAATTGCAATTACTTTTTTTTGAGTTAATAGTGTGAGTTAACTGCGATTGAAACTAGGGCTGTCGATTAGTGTTCTACTAATAAGGAATGAACAGATATTTATCCCTATATTTGGGGTTACTTATGAGTAAGAGATCCAGTAGAGGAGCATATGCTCTTGATTCAGCTAAAATACTTGGAATGTAATGAAAGTATTTGAAAACAAATAATTTCAAAATGTAGAATGTTTTGAATTAAGCAATTTATTTCCAATGTCGCTTTCAGTTTAAGAACCACCAATGTTCACTTAGCAGAATGGGTGGTCATTTTGGAATGTCATGAAAATTCAATGGATAATGTTTCTTCTTTCAGAAGATACATCCATGCTAGATGTTAGGTGTCTACTACAATTGGGTCAATTCTGTTTTATCCCACTGACACTTTTCTTAAGGATCTCTGGTCAGCAGCATTGTATTTATCAAATGGGGGTGGTATTAATGGATTTTGGCAGTCTTTGAGAGAGCAGGTTATCCTGTTTAAACTACAGTAATATAAGCCTGCTTTTTTCCCCAAAGAGCAATATCTAAAATGCTTATTTTCTTCAGACATAGCTTTCTAATAATGTTAATATAATAATACAAGAACTGTGCTGAATTCTCATTTATGTCAGTCGTGCACTTTGAAGCTCTGAGGCTGTTTGTAACCAGTGAAAATTTAGCTTCCATTATCATTTGATTTACAACCTTCTTCAAAATGCATATTACATACAGAAAATGTAATGAAACTACAATTTTAGAGCTTTCAAGTCTATATATTTTAGTCATAGTGCCAAGATTTTTGGAACATACTGCTGATGTGGAATACTGTAAAATATTCACCAACGATTTATAGTATGGCTTGAATATGTAAATATAAAGCTAACATTGTTTAATTGATTTAAATCAAGTTTTGCAAAATAATATAACCCCATCCTATAACTCATTGTATTGCTCAACATATTCATGTAAATTAGGAAAAGTGAGGGGATGAGCAAAGAATTTAGAATACACAAAATTTTACATTTTCTTTATTGATATCCTGCAAAATATATTTATCCCCAAATCTGGATGACATTCGATTGCTAGTCTGTAATTATAAATACACGTGAACCATGGACAGAAGATCATCCAATGTAAATATGAATCACATGTGACTGGTCTTTGCAGGCAAGACTATTTGTGTGTTTGCCTTCACATTGATATACCTGGTTCAAATAATGGCATACTTAAAGTCAACTTCATATCAGATAATAAACCTAAATTCTTTACGTGTGTCTTGTGTGAAGCAAAACATTTTGCTTCCCTTCATCTCTTCTATCTACTTGTGGCCTGGGCCAACACCTCCTGAAGTAGTGGAAGAGCTACTAGTAGCTTCAGTGGGCAAGGGATCCAGTCATTATACCTCTTCAAAACACTGTGTAAACATTAACTAATTCTCATAATTAATCATAAGGGTGATGACTCCTTGGGTACTGATCCAGCAAAGCACTAAAGCATGTACTTATCTTTCAGCATAGGAGTAGTCCCTTTGTGGCACTACTCATGCTAAAACTTAAGCATATGCTAAAAGTTAAGCATCTGCTGAAATGGTTTGTTGGTGGGGCCGGCTCTAACTTTTTTGCCGCCCCCCCCCGGGGGCACCGCCCCCCCCCCCCCCCCCCCCCCCACTGCCACTGAAATCCCCGCCCCCCCAGAGCGCCACGCTGCCCGAAGCCCCGCCCCCAGAGCACCGTGCTGCCCGAAGCCCCCGCCTCCCCTCCGAGCACTGTGCCGCGCCACGCCGCCCCCCCTCCGAGCGCCAGCGCCGCGCCAAGCCCCGCCTCCCCGAGCACCGTGCCGCCTGAAGCCCCCCCCTGCGAGCGCCGTGCTGCCCGAAGCCCCGCCCCCCGAGCACCAGAAACAAACAAAAAAAACCCTCCAGTGCTGCCCCGACAAACCAATAAATAAATAAAAACCCGAAAGCGGCCCCGCCCCAAGGTGCCGCCCCAAGCACATGCTTGGTCGGCTGGTGCCTGGAGCTGGCCTTGTTTGTTGAATTGGAGCTAAACTGCTTGAGCACCTTGCAGGATCAAGTCCCTGATGAGGCAAGACACAACATGCAGATTCCATAGGGAGTTTGGAACCTTTTGGCCAACATGTGGATATTAATGACTAAAATGATTGTGTACGGTTATACTGACTACCTGACAACAACTTGCAATCTTCAGGCATACAACCTAAGTCCTTGAAGAATGTGCACTGAAGAGAAAGGAAAATATAACCTGAGAAAGCAAAAGCTAATGACTCCACATCTAAACAAAAATAACCTTCCTTTAGCAAGAAGAATCAGAAGGCAGAAGATATCCCCATTAGCACAAGATGAACACCAACATCATTTAAATGGCTGCATCACAAATAATGAAATATTGTTTACATTTATGGCACAATTAGGGGCAGGATTCATCTTAGAATACATCCATCATGTACTGTACTGAAATCATGTACATTATAATAAAACCTGCATTAAGAAATTAAATGTTTTAAAGTATAATCAAATATAGTTTACAGGGTGCAATGTACAAAACTTGATCATAATTTGCTCTGAAGCATATACAATATGTTTTCTAGTACAGAAATCATTAAGAATTTTGTCCACAGTGAGAGACCTGTAGCTTTCCTTATAATTAAACTAGAAAACAGGAAGGGGGAGCTTTCAAGCTAATTTTTTTAATCAGTATGTGTTGGTTGTACAAAGAAATATTGCCTGTGCAGAGTCAGTGGGGGGGTAGAGTATGCATAGCAAGTTGTGGGCATTCCATAAGAATCTTTGAAAGTCAAGAGATTGTGTGCTCCTAAATCTCTTAAGCACTTTGTACATACTTGACTGTAGTATTTTCAATCATAAATAATATATTCAGTGCACGACAGCTGTATAGAACTGCTCTATTTAACTTCTATACCTAATCAAGGTATTTGCATTTGGAGATCACTTAGTTCAGCTGGAAAGTGCTAACTCCAAGCGTTAGAACAATTAGGGCTTTAAGCATGCAGAAGCACACCAGCAAAAACTTAAATCATTATTGGCATTTGCATTAGGTGCTTCAGTTGAACCTATGGGAATAATTTTAAGCTTTGCATGCACACTTTTGTATGCCTGGTTCCCTGATTTTGTGCTTTATATTGTATTCTGAAAACCTGCTCTTTTGTCCAAATATATTCCAATAAGTAGCCATTCCTGCTTTGTGCATTATTACCAGATTATTTGTTGGGCGTTTCAGTTTGTAATTACATTGAATGACCCCAAATAAAACGTATATAAAAATAAAAGCCCCTAATGGGCCTAATTCTTTTCTGCCTTGCACTTTATGTAGTCACATACACCTGTGCAAAGTAGGTTAAAATGTGATTAAATGAAAATGGTAGTGTTCTATACCCACTTTGTACTGATATACTATAGACTTAGATAAGGTAGGGGACAATTGAGAATTAGGTTTCAGAGTGGTAGCTGTGTTAGTCTGTATCAGCAAAAACAACAAAGAGTCCTTGTGGCACCTTAGAGACTAATAAATTTATTTGGGCATAAGTTTTCATGAGCTAAAACCCACTTCATCAGATGCATGGAGTGAAAAATACAGTAAGCAGTATATATATTACAGCACATGAAAAGATGGGAGTTGCCTTACCAAGTGGGGGGCCAGTGCTAACAAGGCCAATGCAATCAAGGTGGACGTCACCCATCCCCAACAGTTGGCAAGAAGATGTGAGTATCAGCAGAGGGAAAATTACTTTTTGTAGTGACCCATCCACTCCCAGTCTTTATTGAAGCCTAATTTGATGGTGTCCAGTTTGCAAATTAATTCCAATTCTGCAGTTTCTCACTGAAGTTTGTTTTTGAAGTTTTTTGTTGTTGAAGAATTGCTACCTTAAGTCTGTTATTGAGTGTCCAAGGAGACTGAAGTGCTCTCCTACTGGTTTTTGAATGTTATAATTCTTGATGTCTGATTTGTGTCCATTTATTCTTTTGCATAGAGACTGTCCAGTTTGGCCAATGTACATGGCAGAGGGGCATTGCAGGCACATGATGGCATATATCACATTCGTAGATGTGCAAGTGAACGAGCCCCTGATGGTATGGCTGATGTGGTTAGATCCTATGATGGTGTCCCTTTAATAGATATGCAGAGTGGGTTTTAGCCCACGAAAGCTTATGCCCAAATAAATTTGTTAGTCTCTAAGGTGCCACAAGGACCCCTTGTTGTTTTTTTTAAATTGAGAATTAGTGGCCTCATCCAAAAACACAGAAATTAATGGAAAGATTCCTATTGACTTCAGTGGGCTTTGGACCATGTCCTAGGTTGATGATATATGCTAAACCATCTGTGATATACTGAAAATGAAAGCAGATTAAAATATAGGTTTCATGGAGGTAACTAAGTGAAGAATTTGCAAACCAAAATGTGCATATTATATCCTAAAAGATACATACTGTATTGGAAACAGGACTCTACTCTGTAATCCCTCTTCCTCTGAGTAACACCCCATTCTTTACCATCTGGGTAATATTCTGTAGGAAACCAACTTTCATTTCACTGTAATTTATATTCATAACTAGGTATTCAAGTTTCATTTTCTGTCAGTAAGAGCATCATCATTTTTATTTAAAGTTCTTCATTTTTCATAGAGTTTTGAGACATTATAAAATAGAAATATCTTCTAATGGTGCTGTAATGCCTTGAGGCTTCCAGACTGTGCAAGTCAATGTTTTATTCATAGAGATTTTAATAATTATACTTATTTATTGATCTTCACACAATTCTTTTCAATATTGCTTTGAATTTAAAGATTATGGTATGAAAATGTTTTCTGGAGAGTCAAGATCAGTTTTCAGTCATAAAATGAGATATCCATATGCAGTTCACAGTAAGTATGTTTTTGCAAAGTATTCAGTTTTATGAATAATTTAACACTTTACTTCTTTTGTTTTTGTTTGCAAGGATTTTCTTTCCTATAGACACAATAATGACCTTGTTTTGCTTTTCATACATCCTTGGTTGAACTTGGAGACTGTTTTTATGGACTGCCTTAAGTTGAATAATGAAATAATTGTGGAATTGCCCTTTGTGGTTTGTCCTGGTCTGCTGTCTTTCATTTCCATTGCTCTTTTCTTTGGCCAAGTCAATTAGATTGTTGTTGTTTTTTTTTAATTCTGGCACGTATAATAAGCCAGTACCATCTCATATCCTAATAAACTCTATTTCTGTTTGTGCAACTGCTTAGTCCTCATATGCTGCACTTTTCTGTTTTATTCTTTCCAGAAGGGCTCACAAGGAGTCTTAGGCCTGGTCTACACTAAGAGTTTATGTCGAATTTAGCGCCGTTACATCGAATTAACTCTGCACCCGTCCACACCACGAAGCTATTTAGTTCGACATAGAGGTCTCTTAAATTCGACATCTGTACTCCTCCCCAACGAGGGGAGTAGCGCTAAATTCGACATGGCCATGTCGAATTAGGCTAGGTGTGGATGGAAATCGACGCTAATAGCTCCGGGAGCTATCCCACAGTGCACCACTCTGTTGACGCTCTGGACAGCAGTCCGAGCTCGGATGCTCTGACCAGCCACACAGGAAAAGCCCCGGGAAAATTTGAATTCCTTTTCCTGTCTGGGCAGTTTGAATCTCATTTCCTGTTTGGACATCGTGGCGAGCTCAGCAGCACTGGCAACGATGCAGAGCTCTCCAGCAGAGATGGCCATGCAATCTCAGACTAGAAAGAGGGCCCCAGCATGGACTGATCGGGAAGTCTTGGATCTGATTGCTGTGTGGGGCGATGAGTCCGTGCTTTCCGAGCTGCGCTCCAAAAGACGGAATGCAAAGATCTATGAGAAGATCTCTAAAGCCATGGCAGAGAGAGGATACAGCCGGGATGCAACGCAGTGCCGCGTGAAAATCAAGGAGCTGAGACAAGGCTACCAGAAGACCAAAGAGGCAAACGGACGCTCCGGATTCCAGCCCCAGACATCCCGTTTCTACGAGGCACTGCATTCCATCCTAGGTGCGGCCGCCACCACTACCCCACCACTGACCGTGGACTCTGAGGATGGGATATTGTCGACGGCCGGTTCCTCGGACATGGTAGCGGATGGGGAAGATGAGGAAGGAGATGAGGAGGACGAGGCAGTCGACAGCGCTTACAACGCTGATTTCCCCGACAGCCAGGATCTCTTCATCACCCTTACAGCGATCCCCTACCAACCGTCCCCAGCCGTTAACCCGGACACAGAATCAGGGGAAGGATCAGCCAGTAAGTGTTTTAAACATGTAAACATTTATTTTTCACAGAACAGGAATATTAAGAATGGGTTTTTCATGATTACTTTGCCCTAGGCGCTTAACTGTTCACTCCCTGGCAGTGCAACTACTTAAAAAAATCAAACAATGTCCGGTGTAGCATGATTGTTCTGCCCAAGCCGTTCTACTGTTTAGTCCCTGCCAGTGCAGCTACAGTAAAATCCGGTCTATATGTCCGGGGATAGAGCTGAAATCCTCCATTGACATCTCCACAAAGCTCTCCTGGAGGTAATTGGAAAGCCTTTGCATCAGGTTCCTGGGGAGAGCGGCCTTATTGGGTCCTCCGTAGTAGGAAACATTTCCGCGCCAGGAGAGAAGCAAGTACTCCGGGATCATTGCCCTGCAGAACATGGCGGCATACGGCCCTGGTCTTTGCAGGCTTTCCCGAAGCATCCTTTCTTTTTCCGTCTCGGAAATCCTCATCAGAGTGATGTCGCTCATGATGACCTGCTTTGAATTAGGTAGGGGAATGTTAGTATTGGGACTGCTTGCCTGTTCCTTTACAGAACTGGAACCGGCGGTTTACAGCCACGCGGTGGAGGCGGGAGAGGGGCAGCATACAGGGATCTTTCCCTGGGACAGCCGTGAGGGGGTGGGACAGGGGCAGAGTTCATGCTTGCCGGATTGCTGGCAGCAGGGACTGGCATTGCTTTCAATGTGAAAGGAGGCCAGTGCAACTATCAAAGTTTTAAGCAGCCACAAGTCTACGGCTTACCATGTCGGCCTGCTACACAAATTCCGGTGTCCTGCCCCGCTTCTCAGATCTGCACTGCAAGACCCCAGGCACTGAATGCGAGGGCCGAAAATTCGACCTTGTCCTGAGTGCGCATGTGATAGGTGCTGTGCATGGTCTTGTTCACAGAGAAAGACTATGTTCTTTGTTCACAATGAAATTTATCTTTCTGAGGAATTCACTCCCTTTTTCCCATTCCCACAGCTG
>NW_020664413.1:34556294-34558875 GCF_002925995.2 Terrapene triunguis | reverse complement strand
GGTCCCAGGATAGGGATGTGAGTTCCATCTATAGCCCCACCGCAGTTTGGGAATCCCATCGCGGCGAAGCCATCTATGATGACCTGTGCGTTTCCCAGGGTCACTACCTTTGAGAGCAGTACCTCAACGATTGCGTTGGCTACTTGCATCACAACAACCCCCACGGTAGATTTGCCCACGCCAAAGTGGTTCGCGACTGACCAGTAGCTGTCTGGCGTTGCAAGCTTCCAGAGGGCTATGGCCACTCGCTTCTGGACACTCAGGGCTGCTCGCATCCGGGTGTCATTGCGCTTCAGGGCAGGGGACAGCAACTCACAAAGTTCCATGAAAGTCCCCTTCCGCATGCGAAAGTTTCGCAGTCACTGTGATTCATCCCAGACCTGCAGCACTATGCGGTCCCACCAGTCCGTGCTTGTTTCCCGGGCCCAGAATCGCCGTTCCACAACATCCACATGACCCATTGCCACCATGATGTCCTCGGCGCTGGGTCCCGTGCTTTCTGACAGGTCTGTGCCACTCTCAGACTTCAGGTCCTCACCGCGGTGCCGTAGCCTCCTTGCCTGATTTCTCTGCATCTGCCTCTGGGAAAGGTGGATGATAAGCTGCGAGGTGTTGACAACGGCCACAACTGCAGCGATGGTCGCAGCGGGCTCCATGCTCGCAGTGCTGTGGCGTCCGCACTGTCACTGACCAGAAAAGTGCGCGAACTGATTTCCCGCCGGCGCTTTCAGGGAGGGAGGGCGGTAGTGACAGACGGATGACGACAGTTACCCAAAAACACCCTCGACACATTTTTTTTACCCAGAAGGCATTGGCGGCTCGACCCAGAATTCCAATGGGCAGCGGGGACTGCGGGAACTGTGGGATAGCTGCCCACAGTGCACCGCTTCCAATGTTGACGCTTTCCCCGTTAGTGTGGACTCACAAAGTCGAATTACTGTCCTTAGTGTGGACACACACGTTCGACTTTGCAATATCGATTCCACATATTCGATTTAAGTAAAATCGAACTACTCTCGTAGTGTAGACATACCCTTAGTCAAGTGAATTATCAAAGTCTCTTGAGTCTAGGGAAATGTCTCTGTTTCTGGTAATGGATCACAACACACAAATCTGGTCACTGTATTTGACTGCTTAATATACACCAGGACTATGTTGATCTCTGAACACTTTCCCTGATAACTGTCTCCTCTCCGATTGCTGGTGTCAGTCTGTTTCATCTGGATGTTGTTTATATTTCTCCATGGCTGTAAAATACCCTTTTTGTACTTTATTTTCTACAACTGCTTTTCTTTTCTGCTATGTGTCTTATTTTTTGTCCCTGATGTAATTAAGTTCACAGCATGTCCGGGTGTTCCTAAATTATTTGTTGAAAGTTTCAGTTTGTAACTACAATCTGGTAATGCATGAAGCGGGTATGGCTACTTAATGGACAAAAGAGCAGGGTTATAGTGAAACACTGAAGTGAGAAGCCTGGTTAAGCTAATGGGGATAAATCTGGTTGAGAAACTACATTGCAAGCTTAGGGAATGAGTAAAATAAGCTGTCATAGAAAAGAAAATATCAGGTTAATGAGTAGAAGATGCAGCATAGTGGAAAAGAAAATGCCATCATTACCAGGGAGCAGCTCCATGGGCCTGATCCTTCACCCATAGAAATCAATAGCGGTGCTCTCACTGACTTCAATGGCTGCAGGTCGAAGCCCCACATAAGTGAGTATCTGGCTAAATTAACAGAGCAACTAAAGATTGTACATTTTAATATGAGAAATTGACATAAAGGGCAAAAATGAAGTTTTATGCTAGTCACATTAATGTTAATGATGAGGTAAATGATGAGGGTGATGCATTGGTGGAAGATGTGAAAATATTAAGAAACGATGGGCCAGAAATATCTGCTCTCACAGTAATTTTATATTTCAGCTTTTGGTCCCACTGACTACGAAGCATCAGGCCTACGTGATTTAAAAAATGTAATTAAACCTTAAAAAAGGTTCAGATAAAGTTTGGATTGAGTTTGGGCTCAACTAGCCAAACTGATTTGCTCATTGCGGATTGTACGTGTCTTACTGAAGAGCCGTCAAAGATTTATATAAAAACATCTGTTGACTTTCAAAATTAAAAAAGAACACAAAAATAAATTATTACTACCAGTTTAAAGAATTAACAGTTATTCTTCAAGACAAACTCCTTTATTCTCCTGGTTTTGAGCCTACTGCTAGAACTAGGCTTTTCTCTGCTCTGTTTTCACCCTCAGGCACTACCTGAGCTCTACCGCAAGAGGCAGTTTTGGCTGTTCATCTCTGCTCTTCTCATGAAATTACTCCAACTACCACCTCAAGCAAGTCAAAATCTTTCTTTCCATTTAAATATAACCCCCATTTAACTCACATAAGCTGCAAACAGACCAGGTAACGAATCCGTTCTATTTAGTATAACATTCCCTTGTGGTCAGATCATGCTAGCCTTATGTTGGTGGGAGTAACTGAGTGAGTAACTTCTCATCAATGTGCCTAAGGCCCTTACTGTGACTGACACACACACACACACACACACACACACACACACACACACACACACAC
>NW_020664413.1:34447420-34556284 GCF_002925995.2 Terrapene triunguis | reverse complement strand
CACACACACACACACACACACACACACACACACACACACACACACCCTGCAACAAGGACTCAATGTCACATTTCCTAATCCCATCCCAAGTAATATAAAGCCTCCGCTTCTGCCCAGGCTTCTATAACATGGAGCTCCAAACTGCAGGGAAGGCATCCAGTGTAAGAAGTACTTTACCAATTCTTATTGTTTCCTAAGAAAATCTACCCACCAACTTATTATAAATGTAACATGAGGTACTTTCAAACTAGATAAATCAATATATCATACACTAACCACTTCTAGGTTGAATAATATAATAATTATTTATAACTAGACTCTCTCAATTATTTAATCTTGCTCAAAGAACCCAAACTACTCTTTCTTAAACTCAAAAGTATCCACCAAGATACAAAACCTTTTGAATAGCCCCATGCCATATTTATGGCTCAGTTTAGATGCATGCATGTCTTGTCAGTTGTACATTGAGGGCCTGATCCAAAGCCCATTGAAGTCAATGGGAGACATTCAGTTGACTTCAATAACCTTGATTCAGGCCCCGAGTGAGCAGTTACTCAGTCCTTTAATAATTAGGTAACGCATCCAGTCCTATTTCTTTAAAATGTAGAAAACTGTGTCTTTACTTACTTACTGAAAAGGAAAAAGAAAAGATGTTAAAAAAAACAAACAAACCCAAACTGTGAAATTCCAAAACAAAAAACAGCTCTGGTTGCTAAGGGACAACAATGTAGTCACCTAGCGCAACATTTAATCCAAGTACTTAAAAGCAAGAAAATGAATAGTTAGAGACATCATAAAATATACACCGCCCACATAAACAATTATTCTTATCTAGTATGAATTCATATTTTATCACAACACAACCTACTTAGCTCTTACCCTAAATAAATATATTTTCTTCACATATAATTGAAAAATACAAACAAATTGCCTTTGAATAAGGAAAATAAAGATGATCTCCATATACAGAGGACATACTGGTCAGTTTCAAGGGCAAGTCCACTAAGCTTCTGACCATCCCTGGTCTGACCACTACTAATGTAGAGGGACAAGGTGAGTGAAGTAATACCTTTTATTGGACCAACGTCTGTTGGTGAGAGAGCTCTACCTGAGGAAAAGCTCTGTGTGGCTCGAAAGCTTGTCTCTCTCACTGACAGACATTGGTCCAATAAAAGATATTACCTCACCCACCTTGTCTCTCTAATATCCTGGGACTGACATGGCTACAACTGTACTGCCTACTTCTAATGTATGTGAATAGACCCATCTTTACAGGTATCTGTCCTCCAGCTCATCCCTGTTTGTCTGTTTATCCATCTGCTGCACCTTGCCTAGCTTAGGGAGACAAGGTGGGTGAGGTAATATCTTTCATTGGACCAACTTCTGTTGGTGAGAGAGACAAGTTTTCGAGCTTACAAAGAGAAAAGCTCATGTTTTACCTCAAAGAAAAAAAGAGCTCTGTGTAAGTGCCAAAGCTTGTCTCTTTCACCAACAGAACTTGGTCCAATAAAAGATATTATCTCACCCAGTTTGTCTCGCTCTAACATCCTGGGACCAACACCGCTACAACAACACTACAAACAATAAACATAAATTGTGAGCTCTGTGGGGCACTGTCTATCTGTGTTCAACTCAGTTGTACAGGGCCTAGCACATTGGAACCCAGAAACCTGACTGGGGTTGGTAGGTGCTCCTGTAAAATAAATAGTAACAGTAACAGTGTACAAATTAACAACGTTGTACACTTTCCTATTAAACAATATAAAAGTTATTCTTGAGAAACCGAAATAAACTTCTTTACCAAAAATGCCAATATATGTCAATAAATACATTGTGATATTTCCCATTAAACTGTGTCTCTTAAAGAGAAAATACTCAGAAACTGAAATAAAGATTTAAAAAAATGATTTTTTTTAACTCTCTGACTCCAGGTCTTTGTGTTAAGGTGGCTGTGTTGGAGTGAAGCATGCCTTTTCTTTTGCTAGATAAGAATGTGTTTCTTCATTATAAGCAAGACTCACTGTGTCCTATAAAGGGGTGTAACAAATTACTCTCCTCCCTGACACAGGAAATGATCTCACAGTTCCTTCCCCAGGCTACCCCTGTGATGGCAGAGCAGTACACTTCTCCTTACAAAAGCTGAGATGTAAAGACTTAAGTCTAGTCATTTGTGGGCAATGTAAGATTTGTGATGTGCTTATTGTTCATTCTCTTACTTTTAAGTGCTTGGTGAAGCACTCCACTGTGAGCACCTTGCCTTAACTCGTGTTTTTGCAAACAAGTTTTTGTGTTTGGACTGTACCTCCTTTTAGGGTTAGAGTTATGGTCATCGTCTATGGCCTATGCTATAGATGAGAACTTCACACAGTAATATCTGCATCAAACCCAATAATTTGTGGTTGAATAAAAATATATATTTTAGAAAAACATCTAGTCCTGACTTAAAAACTTCAAGCAATTGAGAATTTATGAAATCCCTTGGTAAACTGCTCCAATAGCTAATTATCCTTGCTAATTTAAAAATTGGCCCCTTACATCCAGTTTAAATTTTTGCAGCTTCAACTGCCAACCACTGGATTCCTGTTACGCGTTTGTATACCAAGTTAAAAAGCCCTATGTTGTCAGAAATCTTCTCTCTGTTGTAGGTACTTACAGATTGTGATCAAATCACTTCTTAACCATTTCTTTGATAATCTTAACAGAATGAGCTCCTTAAGTATCTCATTGTAAGCATGTCTTCCAAACCTCAAATGAATCTCATAGCTCTTTTCTGAACCATCTCAAATTTTTCAATGTCATTTTAAAACATGGATACCAAATCCGGATACAGATATTCTTTGTTCCTAGAAGTATGACTTTCCCTTTGGCTGAATTAAAATGTATGAATCGGATTGTGCTTATTTAGTTCAGACTGAGGTGTGCAAGACATGTCTTCCTCATTACTTACCTCTCCACCAGTTTTTGTCATGTGCAAGTTTTATTGGGAATAATTTTTACATTTGCTTCCAGACCATTGTGAAAAATATGGAGTAGTGTTGGGCATAGAACTACTCTATGATGTTGGTTTCCCATTGAGATCTATCCATTTTAATCAATTTAATATTGATTTTTTAATTAGAATATCAGGGGGTACTAAGTTGAGGGCCAAAATCTTGGCTCCATTTGAGAGTTTTGCCATTGACTTCCATGAGAGCAGGATTTCACCGTAGGTATGTTACACGGCTAAGTCCCTCCATGATATAATGAAATTGCTCGCTGCTGTGGTGTTGGGGCTGCCAAGGCTGAGAGGGTTCAGGGAATTTAACATGCATATAGATGATAATTCCTCTGAGTTGACTCAGAATTTTATGACCATCATGACCATGGGATTATTCCAAGTGATTGTAGTTCTAACTCATGAAGCTAGCCACACTGTAGATCTGTTTATTTGGGTTTGGATTGGTGAGCTGGATATTATATCTTTTTATCATGGACCAATAATAAATGCTGGCCCTTGTAACGTGAGGTCAGAACTGTAGGGGCAAGGAACTATTTCAGTGGTCTGCCTTAAGAGGGAGAAGGCCTGGACAATCTAATGAGCCTTTCCCATGTCCCAATTCTACTACTGTACAATAGTAGTCATAAAATCTAATAGGGTCACAGTCCTACTGTGTAACAAATACACAAGGTGCAAAAATAAACTAAAAACAATCTGTGATCTATTATTTCCACAAGAAAATAATAATTAATATGTAACAATTACTTCTTGGATTAGACAGCTAGTCCTCTGTAATAGACCACTTTTCAAAGTAACTTTAACCACCATGTAATACCAAGCATTCGGTAAAAAGATAGATTAACCATAACACAAATAATTACTGAGAATATAGACTAACAGATATTTAAAAAATGTAAATAATATGGCAGTCTTAACCAAAACAACAAAATGTATCTTAAAGCATCAACAAAAGGAATTCAGTGAATGCAAAATATATTTGTTCCACTTTCCCTAGAGTGTCATAAAATGCAAAATGACTTCATTCAAATCCAGCAGATCCAATACAAACTAAATGTGGGGGTTAGGGGGAGAATCACTGAGAGTTTATATGTGAAATTTTATCTTAAATCATATTTTAACAGAGTTGTAAACAATTCCTAACAGTGACGGGCTCTTCACTTGACTAGCACAACTTCTAAAATAGGCCAAACATGGAAACTGCCTTTTACACTGTATTCTATGCGTCTTTCTACTCCCTTAACCACAAATATATTCAGAAAATGTCACCAAGATTTTTTTCTTGTCTGTCTGCCAACTGACTTTACAGGTTGAAAACACCTCTCTCTCTCTCTCTCTCTCCCCCCCCCCCCCCCACCCATGTGGATTTATTTTGTAATTAATGATTTTATATTTTTCAAACTATGATTTTCCAAGTCCTTAAACAAATCTCTTTTCCTTTTCAGAATTGCAATTTTTACCTGTAAATTTTTAAAACAAAGCAGTGGTAGTTAGCCTCAACAGAAAAGTCAGAGGTGGTCTGGGGATGTGTATACTGTATGCAATCTAACCCTCTCCTCAGCCTGTGTTCTGTGGGTCTCTCCATTGCTAGCACTAAATTTTTGAAGGATATTTTTGTCACTCTTCTGTTCTTATATTTGTAGCTTACATGCATTCAGTTTCTATGGGATGTCACGATACAGCATGATTTTATGGGGGATGGGGAGTTATAATGTACTGTACCTATAATGCATGGTACGTAATCTTTTTATCTTCTCATGCCAGAGATGAACTTTCACTGCCCATTTGAAGCTATTGTTGCCTAGACAGCTTTCTTCAGCAGTCTTGGCAAAAATCAGTAAGATCTCAGAGCTTCAGTAGAAGTGGAGATTGGTAAACACCGGGTGTTCTAACATTCTGGTTGGTTCAAACTCCCCAAACATAACATTTTTCTCAGAATTGATCCCATTCCACATCTTCCAAACTAAACATTTTGCATGTTCTGGGGTGGGTTTAGGGGTTGTACTACAGCTGAGAAAACAAGCACTTTTTGCTGGCCTGTTTCTTGACTTTGTTATGTTTGCCTATGTTGGAATAAGTTTGTCTAATTGCTATGCCTCAGGACCATTATGAAAATGAGATGTGTATCATGAAGCTACTAGTGGGCCCTATTTTAAAATGCACAAAAATAAATAGTTGATTGCTTGCAGGATTTTTATAGAGCAAGTTCTATTTAACAGTCTGGATCATAGTTAAAATTTTAATTGAAGGCTTTTTTCAGTTTAAGTATTCATTCTGTATTGCCCCTTTTTAGACAGTAATTTGCAATGTACTTCTAACATGCAAATTCTTTGTCTCAAAACACAAATAGGTTGCAAAGATATACTATTTTATGTAGACCAGTGTTTCTCAGCCTTTTCATGCTGGTAACTTTCTTTGGACTAAAAAAAAAAAAAATCGTGACCCTTTCCCCCACCCCAAATAGAAAAATTGGTAACCCCCTACCTTCAGCCCCACTCAGGTTGTGGGGCTCGGTGTTGGGGCTGAAACATGTAAATTAGCTTCACTGGGCCCCCTGTGGTGTGGGGCCCTAGTCAATTGCCCTGCTACCTACCCCCTAACACCAGCCCTTCATTACTGGGAGGCTTTGAAGCCGAATGATCATGGACAATAACCTGCCATATTCATAAGGAACATGAATAGAATAATAGACTCTGACTGCCTGAGCAGCAGAATTTGAATTAGCCACTTTGGGAAAAAGATCATATAATCCTGTAACCCTCTTTGTTGATACTTTCCCAAATCTGATTCAATTCTTAATCTTCCCTTTACTTCTGCTACATCTCTCCTAAATCCCTAAGGGTAGGTCTACACTTACTTCCTGGTCCGGCGGTAAGCAATCGATCTTCTGGGATTGATTTATCGTGTCTTGTCTAGACGCGATAAATCGATCCCGGATCGATCTCGGAAGTGCTCGCCGTCGACGCCGGTACTCCAGCTCAGCGAGAGGAGTACGCGGCATCGACAGGGGAGCCTGCCTGCCGCATCTGGACCCGCGGTAAGTTCGAACTAAGGTACTTCGATTTCAGCTACGTTATTAAGGAAATCTAAGAGGATGCTTGTGATTCATTACTACACAACAGATCTTCTCCCTTTTTGTCTCTTTTCATACAGACATAAAGATCCTAGGATAAATTCTGCTTGTTTTTATAACCACAGCTTAAACCAGATGCTTTTTTTTTAAAAGAAAAAAGAAAAATAAGAGCTCTAAGAGGGACTGCTGGCTGGTGAGGGGGGCAGGGTAGGTCTGAAGCTATGCCTTCCAACTGATAGAGGAAGCCAAGGCCAGTCACTAGTAATGACCCAATGAAATCGCCTTGTCAGGTAATGACAGATACAGCGCTTCCATGAGACCAAAGCCATACAATGCCAGTGATGTCAGTGCAGTGGGTTAGCACAGCTGTAACAGAAAGCAGAATGTGGCCCACTACTTGTTAAGAATAAAAGCAACTATGCAGCACCCATCTCATTTCTTCAAGGCAGGACTTGGCAATTTCATTCAATGTAAATCATTGTCCCTGAACCTAAATAAAGCCTTGAAATTAGAATATAACTGCATTTAAATGTCAAATGGGAAAACATACCCCCTAAAGCCCCGTCAAGATTATATGAAAGGACATATCCGGCAGTAGCAATCTGCCAGTTTTCTGTTAAAGGAAATGTTTCCAAGAAACCAAACATTAGAGAGAAAGATCTCACCCCAGATGAGGAGCACCCAGCACAGGTTGGGGAGGCAAGAGTTCAAAAGTGGCCTAAAGTTCATCTTTGCACTACCCCAGTTCTGGGCTGACTGCCTCATTCCACTCCACAGCATAAAATTAGAGCAACTGTGAAGGTTGCTTTAAATTACACGGGATGCCAACTGAACAAAGGGCCCTAAGTCACAGCTGGAGATTGGCAAGTCTTAATGAAGCCCTAACCACACCCACTTTGCACCAGCAGTGAGGTAGGAAGTCAGTACTACATAGGCTCTACACCACCAAAGGATTCCCATTTCACTGGGGTGATCCCCCTAGAATAGAAAACACCTACTCTATGGCCAGATTCCACCTGCAATAAAAACCAAATGGCTGCAATGCACCTGCAGATCTGGCTCAGAGTTTCTCTTGAACAATTTCAGCTATTTAATGAATCGGGCTCATTGATAGGAACCTATATAGGCTTATTAAAGGGTTTAGTAACAATTTTTAAATATCTTACAAATCTAGGAAACAATAAAAAATTACTAAACTGAGCTGTAAGATTTCACCCAAGAAATAAGTGTTAGAAAACATTTTCTATTACATTTTGCTTGCAAAGAAAGTGCTTTTGATATCTGACAGATTTGTACTGGATGCTGAGCTGCAGTGATGACTCGAGTATGTATTTTTTTGGCCATGGTTTATCAAATCCATAACATAACTTTAAATGGAAATAAGGATCTCTCATATTTCTTTCACTAGCAGGTAATACATAATTATCTCTGACAACCCATGCCAGAATAATTATTAAAAATTCAATGTGTTCCGCTTGACACATAACCAAAGATGCACAGTTTGAAAGCTGCTGGGTTGTTCAGTTTAAAATTACGGTATGATGATTGAGGCTGTCACAAATGCACGTTTTTCCATATTTGTGCAAAATACAAACCGTATTTTGTATTTAGGCTTTACAGTCTCAAACTTAATAGTACAATTAATGTCTCTTTCTTCACCATATAACCGGATAGTTGCAATGTAGAAGGCCAAAGCTGTTGCTTTTGAAGTTGTTAAAGCCTCATCCTGGAGTATTTCAACAAACCTGCATTTGACATACAGCAGCACGATTCTTAATTTTTAAAAAAAATAAACTTTATATACCTAAAATACACACTTTTTCAGGTATATATAAATAGAAGTATCATTAGAATAACATGTGTTGATACAACTGCAGCTGTGAGCATTAATCAGCGCTTGCAAAAGGCTGATGCTCTGGGGAACCCAGGCGCACAGCTTAGTAAATAGTCTCCATTTCCAAAGGCAAGATATTTTTTTAATTTAAGAATGAAGGTAAGACTTCCCCTCTTATTACATAGCACACAGATTAATTATTATGACAGCTGCAGCTTGCATGACAAATAAGTGTGACTGTTCTTTCTTGTTATTTGTTCAAAAGAACTGAACAAGGTAATTAAAAAGCTGCGTTACCTGGTAATTCTTTTGCTAAGAACTTAGTTGTTTGAAAATATGATGAAAGTGGGGGGTTGCCCCGCCCCCTAGCTTGTGATGGAGGGAGGCAGCCTTCAGACCACATGTGACTTGTTCTCCTTGCTCTGGTAAGCATGAGAAGGAACTGATCTGCATTGTAACTAATCAAGATGCTTTGTTTTGCCTCTTTTGCCAGCATAGCAAAGCTTATTTCAGCAAAGCTTTCAGAGGTAATCCATCCAGAACAAAAGATCAGCAGTAGGCAAACAATAAGAATAAACATTAAGCTTGTTGTTTTTAAATATTATCAAAACAAAGTATCCTGTTCTTTTTCCTAATTTATTTTAATTATTCGTTTACTTTTTTATATACAGAATATGTATGTATTTTAGACTGAGGTATCTGATATATCAGTGGTGGCTCAAGGAGTACTACAATGCATACCAGGCCTGCCATTGTCTTCAATATGCAAGTTAAATCTGTAGGGACTACAGTTCCCAGAATACAATGCAGCCAGTTCACTTGGATCAAGAGCATTGTATGCTTTTACTTGTTCTCCCTTTGGACCATATCTCTGTGTTAAGGTGGCTGCAGGAAACTGTTACACATTATTCAAATGTGGCCCTAGGCTGGGAAAAGATTGGACTCTCCTGGAACGAGCTGAGGTACTACTGTAGAGAACATAGCAGAGACATTTGAAACAGTGGGGGGAGGGGGTTCCCATTATTTGTTCTTATATAGATGATGCTCTTAAATCAGGAACAAGTTTCTGGTAGCTTAACAAATGGTGATTTCAATCAGGGACAGCAAGATGGTGAAAAAATGTTGGCTTTTTTAAAAGTCCAAAATAGATATTTCCTGTGTCCAGTGATGGATTATCATGAGAGATTAGAGCTAAATGAATCATAAATTTCCCAGGAAATTAAAAGCAAAATGTCATGCAAGATAAAAGGCTACCAAGATGACCTCAAAGCAGCATAATCTCACATGTCAGTAGCAATTCTAGAGTGTTAGGCATTAATGCCTCTGGGACTGTGTCTTGTGTTGGCCAGCTGGCTATGCAGTGATAGGGATATCCAGTTTCCTGGCTTTATGAAGACAGAAGTTCTGAACTGAGTTATTTGCTCTCTTGGGTCCAGTGGGGAATATCAGGCACTTACACATGTCCCATGTTTTGAGCATTAAACCAAAATTTCTCCAGTTTTTACTATGCTTGTGTTAGTAATCCTTTGGGCATAAGCAGAACAGCCCTAGTAACTTCTGGATTTTGCACCATCGATTAGAGATAGGAAGAATCAAGAGAAGCTTGGCCAACAGCCCCATCCCTTTCACTACGGTGCCAGAATCCCTCAGAGGGTTTCACTGGGGTTAAAGGAAAAGTAAAGTATGACATGATGCACAGGGAGGAAGGAGCATCATAAGGGATGTATCCTGGCCGGAGAGCTTGGCCCATAAAGGTAAATGAAAGCACAAACACTTGAACTGCAACTTCTATGAGGCACCAAGAATCATTCTGAACTGAGATATTTCAGTTTTCATCCAAAGTATTTTGGTTTTTGATGTTTTGTCAAAAAGTTGACATTTCCCATAGAAAATTTTGATTTGAAAAACAAATTAGGGTTTTTTTTCTGTAGGAAAAATTTGAAAATTTTCTTACCAGCTGTACTTACTGTATTTCCCTGGTTGTCGTGGGGGTTTACTGAGCAGTTCTTTGCAGGTATTTACATTGAGGGATCTGCTTCCACCAGATTCCTGTTTTCACCATTTTTCAGTCTCTTGTAGACTCTGGAGGATTATTGAATGACGGGAAGATGATGCTTTTCCTCTCAATTTTCTTCTTTGGGAAAGAAAAAGATTTAATCATTCCAGCTTTCTGTCTCCCTGCTCTTTTCTGATTTCTTTTGATCAAACTTAAACCCTAGGTATAATACTCAGTAACTCTAGACAGGCCAAACATATGTGCAAATTCCTTTGAACTTCAAAAGTGACTCCAACTTTACATGTTTAAGAGATGCATAAATTACAGACAGACAGCTTTTCA
The DNA here is from genome assembly GCF_002925995.2 of Terrapene triunguis. Classification (NCBI taxonomy): domain Eukaryota; kingdom Metazoa; phylum Chordata; order Testudines; family Emydidae; genus Terrapene; species Terrapene triunguis. The sequence goes on along the minus strand of NW_020664413.1, from coordinate 34,546,044 downwards.
GGAGATACATTTCCAGGAATTTTACCTTATTGAGTACCCTCCTGTGGAATTTCTGTTGCCTGGTCAAGTGAGAACAGCTATTATACAGAAGTTCCTTTGGAGACCATTAAAAGTCATGAAAGTAATGAAGAAGAACTCTGTATAAACTTGTATCTCTAACCAACAGACGTTTCTTCAATAAAAGATACTCCTCTCCCACCTTATCTCTCTAATGACTTTGTGAGTTTGTTTAACTTCAGCTCTGGTAAAGATACTTCTGATTGAAAGGGGGGGAATGAATAAAAATTTTCTACTCTAATTTCACACTCTTCTGTTAATTAGATAGAAGAAATGCTAAACATGACCAAATGGCCTCTTAAGCAGTTCATGCTTCAAATGACAAATCTCATGTATTGGATACAGTTAGGTAAGATATTGGACACTAATGTCTTTGGTAGAAATTTCAAAGCCAACTATTTGAAGCTGTTGAAATTAGTGGACATTTTGTGGTTGAATTCCCTCATTGGCTTTGGAAATCTCTACCTTCCTCCTCTCTCTGCCCCACCATTAAGGTTGTTAGTGTGGATTTTATTGATAAATCCATGCATTGCATCAAGACCCGTGATAAGATTTCCCACAGTTCATTAACTAGGATACCAGGCAGTTGAAATATTTTCTTTTTCTTTGTTTATTACCTGATTATCAGATACAACATTTTTGTTATAATGTCACCAAAAGAAATACAAACTACCCTATCCTACAATGTATTTCAATTGGATGTTGTTTATTCACTATCATACTCCATAAACAAAAAATCCTTATTTCAGCAACCAATTAAGGTTTCAAAGAGACAACAGTGTCCTTAACTATGACACCAATTGAAAAATCCAGCTGCTTAATGAAAAGTAATAATAATTTCTGTTACAGAGGTCATACATCTTATTCTACCAAGATAAAAAATAAACAGACATTCTTAACAAATATAAGGAAAGAAATGCATATTTCATCACAACACAACAGCTGTAACTCTGATCCAAATATGTACTTTATTTTGGTTACCTTGATTTTTACTATTTCGATACTATGGGTGAAATCCTGACCCTATTGAATTCAATGAGAGTTTTGCCACTGGCATCAAGGAGGCCAGGATTCCACCCTGAAATAATATAAAATTATTCCTATTTTTATATGTTATATTTATTCATTTTGAAATTACTGATGAAAGAATAGTACGTACTTTGGGTGACCAAGGAATTATGTTGTGTGTACAGCACTGATATGTGTGCTTATTGTTGAAAACCTTTACCTTTTCTAAATTCTACCTTTTATGTCATGTATTAGATTTTCTTGCTGCTTATATGTTAATGGCCCATACCACCTCATTGTGACCTACTTGTATGTCTTTTAATCCATTTGGGGAATGCTTTCTCCTTCTTGTTGAATGTGCAGAAGCAGTATTTTTATAGTCATTTGTAGAGCTCTTCATTTGTTTTAAGCTCCATTTGACTCAGTCTTCCAGGAGATTATTAAACCTACATCCAGTTCTACAATGTTATATTTTCTGGGCTGATCCCCTTTCAGTTTACTAATTCTGGTTGTATTGTTGTTAGTATTGGATTCTAATACTTTGTTTACTATGAACTGGATGACTTCTTGCATAAAGAAATTAAGGAGCTAGGTACAATTTGAGTCCTTGACAAGGGCATGATTATAGCAACAGTCAACAGATTCTGCTTGGGCAGAAAGCATCAGAGGACACAGCAGATGAAATGAAAGTAAGAACTGCTTCCATTGAGATGTAGCAATCTAATTACAATATTCATGACTGCCACTTCTCTTCCTAACTCTGTAGTGGTTTACAACAGGTGATAGATTTTAACAATAGGGTAAATTGAAGAACTAAACTGAAGGACTATTTTGCATTCTGCTTTTAGCATGAAACTTTTTAAAATTATACTGTTTTATGCTGAAGGTTCCAAAAGGATCGAAAAATTAGTACTTTTTCTCCCAGGGCTTTTACATGTGACGGTTCCATCATCTTACCCCCTTCACAATCTGAGACCTTTTGACATACAATGTCACTAATTTGAGGTGGGCAGTTAAATCTACGTAGGGTTCCATCAAACCTGGAAAGGTGAGCTGTGCTTTTCTGATATCTAAGGCAGGTATGGACTTGAATGTGAACAGAATGGTATGAGATTAACCTGGGTATGACAGAAGTGGTATACTGAGAGCTGGAGGGGAATTTAGGGGACTACGTAGAGACTGTGAGTGGACCTTCTCCTGTCGGCCCTAATTCTTCATATTCTCATAGTCCTTCTCATAGTTTCTATGAGACACTGTGCCTCGATTCTCAGCTGATTCGGTTGCTCGTTGTGTCTGATAGCTGTGACCGTTGCTTTCTGATGTGAATCTTGGCAGTGACCCAGGTCTTTTTAATTTCAAAGCTGGATTGTTCCAGTGAACTCTACTAGATTCAGCTGTTGCAGAATATAGTGGCTTATTTCTTGAGTGGGGTGATCCATTTGGAGTATATATCATGAGTATTCCATAGTTTGTGTTGCCTCCCTGTACTTGCAAGTGTAGCTCAATGTGTTCATTATATGGGCACTCTTCCTGTGTCCTATTGCAGCAGCTAAGATTTGTGGTGCCATGCTTGCCTACCTGTTCTTGTGGTTAAACTTGAAATATGATATTTCCAATGGAAAGATCATAACGCTGGAAGCTGCTCCATCTGGAACGCCTCAAGATCTAGAGTATGGCAAGATTCAGGATACAGTGTAAGTCCTATCTATATAGTGCTCTGGATTTACTTTAAATCATCTAACCAACAGGAGGCTTGGGACTCTAAGGCATGGTCTACACTACATAGTTAGGTTGACATAAGACAGCTTATCTCGACCTAATTTATGTCAGTGTACACACTACAGCCTTGTTCTACCAATGTAAGGCTATGTCTACACTACTGCGGTAAGTCGACCTATGCTACGCAACCCCAGCTACATGAATAATGTAGCTGGAGTCGATGTACCCTAGGTCAAGTTACCGCAGGGTCTACACCGCAGGGGGTTGATGGGAGAAAATCTCCCATTGACTTACCTTACTCTTCTCGGAGGGGGTAGAGTACAGAGGTCGACTGGAGAGCAATCTGCAGTCGATTTGGCGGGTCTTTACTAGACCTGCTCAATCGACCGTTGGTGGATCAATCTCAGAGCACTGATCCCGGCTGTAGAGTAGACCTGCCCTAGGTACCCTACTACACCGACATAATAACTCCACCTCCACGAGAGGCATAAGGCTTATGTCGGTGTAGTTAGGATGACTGAGTGTTTGTGTAGACACTGCATTGCTTACATGGGCTGTTGGCTGCTTTGTCAATTTCCTGGCTGCTCCCCGCTCCCAGCTGTGAGCAGGGAGCTGAGAGCCGGGGGGAGAAGGACAGCTGTGCTCCCAGCAGGGAGCTGTGCAGAGCTGAGAGTCTGGATCTCAGCCCCCCACACTGTCCCCCTGGTGAGGACACGCACCACCGACAGAGGAGGGTAGTGTGGACATCAGCCACTGCAGAAATTACTTAGGTTGACTTAGGGCTGTAGTGTACACATGCTCTAGTCTCTTCTGGTGAAGGATTTTTTTCTTTTTTTTAATGACTGTTTCAGCCAAAGTAAGACAACTATGGGCCTAAGCGATGTGCGCTGATAGTAATTTTTAAATGAGTAAATCATAAAATTAAGTAACGGCTACAGTCTTGGGGCATGTCTACCCTACAGCCCTAAGTCAACTGGGCTTCTCGGCTCTCTAAGTGGGGAGCCTCTGGGTAGCCGCCAGAGCCATGAAATAGACAAGACAGCCACCAGCGGATGTAAGTAATGCAGTGTCTACGCAGACACTGCCTCACCCTAACTACACCAACATAAGCCCTATGCCTACATTGGCGGGACGAAGCTGTAGTGTGTACACTAACATAATGAGGTCAAGGTAAGATGCCTTACTTTGACCTAAATTAGTAGTGTAGACCAGGCCACAGTTATTCACTCATACAGATATGGGTTCTGGAACTAGGGGTGGTGCCGTATCCCTTGGCTTGAAGTCATTTCAATTATATACAGGGTTTACAGCTTGGTTCAATGGCTCTCAGCACCTCCACTATAAAATTGTTCCAGCACCTCTGTATACAGAAACCAGAATCACAATCTCCTTTTTTGTCAATATATTTTTTATCTTAAAATGACAAATGAACCTTATAGCTTTTTCTCTCTGCACTATCTGATCCAGTCAGATTCTCTTGAGAGAACATGAATACATTTTTCCTCCAGCAATCAATGTAGAAACCTGAACCGTGAACTGACAATCATGGTTAAGTGATGATATTTATTCTAGTAGCCTTAGGGTATATGTCCATATAGAATTCCCCCATTTCCATAACCAGTGGAGGATACCCTGTCAGTAAGCCTATGGGTGTATAGCTATGCCTTAAGTCATAATGACTCAGCTTCTGTCAGTAACAGAAACCAATTTGTCCCCATTAGAAAGATGTTGATTTGGCTACTTGATTCAGATGTTAAGGCATGATGTCTGGTTTAGGAGTTAGAGCAGGGAGCTATTTGAGTCTGGACTCATTATTTATCTTTGGTGTTACAATAGTGCCCAGAGGCCATGACCAAAACTGGAGCCTGCTTCAAAGTCAACTGGAGTTGGTTACCTAACTCACTTAGGTGCTAGTGGGATTTTCAAAAGGGCCTATCTGTTTCTTTAGGTGCCTAAATAAAGACACCTTTGTAAATCTGGCCCAAAGAGATTAGGTGATTTGCCACGTATAAAGTCAATGGCAGAGCTGGGAACTGAACCAATATCTTGTAAGTCCCTGTCCAGTGCTTTCCCACAAATCATCTTTCCTCCTGAATCCTATCTCAGCTCTGATGTTTCCATGTGCTCAGTTTACTCCTTTCTAAGGTAGAAAAATACTGCCTGCCTCACAGGAATTTTTGAAGCTTAATTTCTGAATATTTATCAATCACTTTGAGATTTTCGTACAAAAGACACTCCACGGTCCTGATGCTGCTCTCACACTGATTTTAAAACCAGTATAATTCTATGCATCTCAAATGAGATGCTTCTGATTTACCCTAGTGAGAGAGCAAAAGCATTCCCTACAGGTGTAAAGCATTGGACAAACAGCTCTGCGCTCCATTGACAGTGTTTGTGCAAAAGGAAGACAAGATAATACAACCCTTCAAACAAAATAGATTAACAGTACCTATGCTAATTGTCAACAACGGCAATCTGCGAAGCAATGAACTAGCTTTCGCGAGGACATCCAAAGTTTTAAAAAATCTGATTGCACCTTTTTTATTAAAAGTAGTTCAAACATGTTTCATCGCTACAGTGACTTTTTCAGAGTTAATTAGAATGCCCGCCAGTAGTCCTTTAAATAGTTCAACTGCATACAAAAAATATAATAGGGTAAAGGAATACACTCCAAATTACTGCTGTGCTCTCAGGAAAGGGTTTCTGTTGAAAGAAAATTAAGCACAATAAGGTGCTTATTGTAAGCAATCTATAATAAATGTTCTTAAAATGGCAATGTACATTGCAAATTCAGTCATTGTGCTCACTGCAAATTGAAAACAACATACAAAATGGAAACAGTTGTATTGTCAGGGTCAGGAGACAGCAGGAGCGCCACCAGCTTTTCTGCTGCCCTAGGCGGCGGAAGGTCCCGCCCCGAAATGCTGCCCCCCACAGAGGCAGCGGAAGGTCCTACCGCCGAAATACCGCCGCGGTCGCCGCCCCCAAATTGTAGCGCCCTAGGCAACCACCTAGGTCACCTAATGGGATGCGCCGGCCTTGGAAGACAGTCCCTCACTTTTTTCATTAATTATTTTCCTAGATTATTTTCAGCAGGACGTTGTAAAAATCTGACTCTCTTCTTGTTTTATTGATATTCTCCAGATAGAAAAGTTTTATTCATGAAGTGGGTTCCCTTCCAAATAAACAATTAACAGAAATCAGCATAGTTTTGTCAGTTCAACCCTCCAACTACACGAGGAGGTGAAGCTTTCAGGACCAGAAGCCGGGATTGTTTAAAGTGCTATGTCCTCAGCAAGAAGTGTCAATACTTTTAGATAAACCAAATTGTATGATAGCCATAATTCAAAATGGGATCAACTGAGTAAACATGTTTGAAACCATAATATGCATCCTAAAGTTCAGTATGCATGATACAAATCAAATACTTTAAAAAAACTTTAAAAGCTACATTTAATAATGGTTAAAAACAGTTTTAAAGATTTATGAGATCATTTTATTTCATTAAATTATTTAATTGGCAGGAGGATGTCAGAAACTGACTTCTCTGTTTTATTAATTTCCATTACATTTAAGAGTAGTGAAAAATAAAAAAGTCTTCACGAAGACACAGGAAAAGTGGTAAAGGAATAATGTAGAACTGAAAGGAAAACACTGTCTAGAATGTTGTTTTGGAAAAAAATGCACCTTGCACTGTACAGAATCAGAAGGCAATATTTAATCCCATTACAATTCTATGAATTTGGGGGCTTACTGTGCCCTCTGATGGTTGTCTGTATTCCACACCAAGGCCCTTGATTCAGCAAGGTATTTAAATATGTCCCTAAGAACACGAGTAATCCCATTGACTCATTTGGGGTGGAGGGATAGCTCAGTGGTTTGAGCATTGGCCTGCTAAACCCAGGCTTGTGAGTTCAATCCTTCAGGGGGCCACTTAGGGATCTGGGGCAAAATCAGTACTTGGTCCTGTTAGTGAAGGCAGGGGGCTGGACTTGATGATCTTTCAAGGTCCCTTCCAGTTCTAGGAGATAGGATATCTCCATTAATTTAGTTTTAGTTTTTAAAATTGGTCATCTGCTTAAAAATCTTGCTGAATTGGGGCCAGAGTTCAGATATTCCTACCTATTATGAACGTCTCTTATGAGGACCTCCCTATTATCTCTGTTGAGGCCACCAATCTCAGGCCAAGGATGACTAGAAGGATCCTCAGAATCTGGAAGAGGTGCTATGTAAATTGTCCAGGAGAGGTTGCCTTTGAGTTATGTGAAGCTCACCCTCAGACCTCTTCCCTTTCCAGCCCAGGTACTGGAAAGCTGAGTCCTACATTCAGTTTCCTAGTTTTTGCCACATTCAAAAAGAAGTTCAAACTACAGCAAATTTAAGGCAAACTTATTACAATTCACTGATGTACTATTGGTGTACCATTATACTATTCTGTCCAGAAATCTGCCACACTGATTGAATATTGGATTGCAACCACTAGCAACTGATCTGTCTAATATTTTAAAGAGGGACTTCAGAATTATTGTCCCTTTGGCCCAGGCGGTTAGCCAATATTCAGGGTCTTGCAGGTTTGTTTCCACTGGAAGGAGAAATTGATGATACAAGTCAAATATATTCTTTGGTCAAATTCTGTATATTTACAACAAATGTACACAAAGTCCTGTTTCCCTGAATACAGAAGAAACAACTGGCAGTTTCCTTGCTCAGAAATCCCCAAGCCTGCCTTTTGCATACCCAAGGAGCAATCTCTCTCTTCTCCCTCTCAGGGCCTCACTCACAACTGCGTCTCTTGTTGGCTTTCTTCCCTCTCCCACACCCACTGCTTGTCAAACATTCCCTTAGCCCCTGTATTTGCATTCAGGAAACCCCTCAGTCCACACAGGTTCTGATCAGGCTTTGCCATTGTCTTAGACAGTGGCTTCTATTATTTCTAGCCATTATTACATAAAAGGGGCTTAATTGCTCTTTGCATTTAGCCTGAAAGAAGGGTGCTTAGCACACCCATTGGCTTTATCCAGGACTGTGATATTCTATTTATCAAAGGACCTCTTGATTAACCCCTTCTAGCATAATAATATGAATATGCCTTTTAACACAAAACACTTCAGCTATTTTAAAATACTCTAATCAAAATGTTTACTTGTTTTTGCTAACTTTAAAATTAGATTGGAAGCATTGAAAAGAAAAGAAAATGGTTTTGTTAATATCACCTAAATATCTCATTCAGTAGATTATGGTTCCCTCATTTCCCACCATTCTGAGGGAATTCCTCTGAGTGATATTGAATTCCTAACGGGGGGGGAGGGGGGGTACCTTATTTTCCTACAGGGCCACTAAGATTCCAAGATTCCATACTGTATTCTATGGGGCAGGTTCATAGTTGTTCTACAGACTTATTGCTCCAGGTAGGGGGAAAATCCTGAGGCAAAGGGCCTCTATGCTTGACAGACAGCTGTCTCTGCACAAGGCCCTGATGGAAAGACTGTACCAGGGTGGGGAGGTAGGCCAGAGAGGGGCAGATCAGGAGAAGGCCATGACTGGGGCATTCTTTGGCCTTGATGATTCTGTGTCCCTGCAATGATCTTTAGGGATGATTGAATTCTTCTGCAGCTCTCTGCTTCTAGGAAGTTTTCCATTAAAGCAGCAGTCACTGGTTGGCACTCAACCACATCAGACTAGTTCCTGTGAAGCCATGTATTCAGTGAATTAGAGGCTGAGCTGGGATGACTGGAGGTCACCAGAACTAATGATCCCAGAAAAAGTCCACAAGGAGTTGCTTAAAGTATTCTGTTCCCTCCCATACCCAGAGCCCTGCCTGTGAGTATTTTCATGATGATCCAGATGAAGTTATATTTCACGTGTTAAGGGAAGCGGATATGGAATTTCAGCATGAACTCAATATTGGCAGAGCCAGAGATTAGCTAATGTTCAATGAAAATTCCAAATGCATTGCATCATGATCAAAACAGATCAATTAATGCCATTAAAAATGCATGCAGAAGTATTTGTTGAAGATAATATTCATCTAGACAGCAAATGCCTTACAGCGTAAGCACAGCGTCCTGATAGCTGAATAGAAAGATAATGGGTAGAGAGGCAGGTCTAGGCAGGGCCGGCACCAGCACAGGAAGCAGGTGCTTCGGGCAGCCAATGGAAAGGGGTGGCACGTATGAGTCTTCGGAGGCAATTCGGCGGCGGGTCCCTCAGTCCCTCTCAGAGGGAAGGACTGGACGCCGAAATGCCACCGAAAAATGAAGCGGCGTGGTAGACCTGCCGCTGAATTGCCGCCGATCATGGCTTTATCTTTTTTTTCCCCTTTGCCGCTTGGGGCGGCAAAAAAGCTGGAAACGGCCCTGGGTCTAGGTATAGTTGATCCTGCCTCACTGCAGGGAGATGCACTAGATGACTTACTGAGGTCCCTTCCAGCCTACACGTCTGATAGTTCTAAGCAGCCATGGTGTGCATCACAGTGATATCTGTGGAGCCCCTAGATGGTTACATATCTTTTACTGTGCTGCCTTGTTTTGCTTCTGTAGATCCCCAAGTATATTACAAAAGTGGGTATTATCTTTGTTTTACTGGCTGGAAAATGTAAGGCATGGGGATCATAAGAGAATTCCACAAGGTCATACCACTCTCAGTAGAATAACTGGAATGTATTTCCCTACAACAGTCTTTTTTAATGTTGACACCAAGCAGTTCACAGGTGAGAGACAAGTTTAGTATAAAACCATTTAACATGCAAAAAATAAATAACCAGGGTGTCTAATTGCCTGTAACTCTGCAGCTAGTGCCAGGTCTTTAAGGGCCAACTGGAAAAGCTAGCTAAACTGATGGTAATTCTGAGCTCTCACTGCTTCTCCTCCTACTTCCCACCTTATACATCCGTTAAGTTCATGGGGCGGTTTAGTTCAGGTCATATCTTGCTATAATATTTTTTCCAGATACTTAGGGAGCAAGTATTAATGCACATGTACTTCTAGCACTTATTCTGACCCCTCCGGCAGAAGAGATTGGTGCGAACAGGGCAAGAGGAGCGCCGATGGCCAGGTTTCCCTCACTAGTCTGGACTGCATGTGTTTTGCAGTGTGGATAAGAGGGATCATTTTACACTGAACGGAAGGGCCAATATGAAAGATGAAGTTACACCTGCTATTAATAGGTTTAATTTGCATGGATAATTTTTCTCCTTAATTTGTATATTTGGAGACATATGGTACCCACAATCCTAGAGATCAATGGAAGTTGGATGGCAGATTATGGGTACAATAAGAAGAACTTGCACAAATTCCTACCTGCTTTCCTAAAATCTGTCTTTTTCTCACTCTAGCTCAGGGGTGGCCAACCTGTGGCTCTGGAGCCACATGCGGCTCTTCAGAAGTTAATATGTGGCTCCTTTTATAGGCACCAACTCCGGGGCTGGAGCTACAGGCGCCAACTTTCCAATGTGCCGGGGGTGCTCACTGCTCAACCCCTGGCTCTGTCACATGCCCTGCTCCCACTCCACTCCTTCCCACCCCCTCCCCTGAGCCTGCCATGCCCTCGCTCCTCCCCCGCCCTCCCCCCAGATCCTCCTGCACGTCACAAAACAGCTCATCGGGAGGTGCAGGGGAGGGATGGGGAGGCGCTGATCGGTGGGACTGCCGGTGAGTGGGAGGTGCTGGGAGCAGGGGGGAGCTGATGGTGGGCTGCTGACATATTTCTGTGGCTCTTTGGCAATGTACAGTGGTAAATTCTGGCTCCTTCTCAGGCTCAGGTTGGCCACCCCTGCTCTAGCTTGTCCTTTTTGTTCTCTCCATCTCCCCCTTGTGTTGGATCTGTAGATTTCTTCCCTATCCATCTCTGTATTCTGACTGGCAGCGTTTATTTAGCTAGGCTTTAATTTTAAGTAAAAGATATTGCTGAACAATTCTCCCTCTGTGAAACTTCTGGCTATCTAGAAATACACACACCACATATTGGGGGGGAGGGGGGGAAATTGGGCATGAAGTGTTTAAAGCAAGAGTGCCAAACATATGGCTCACAAACCAGATCTGGCTCACTAGTTGTATTTATGTGGGCCCCATGGTATATTCGGATTGTGCACAATCTGAGCTTTGATTTTTTTTTTTTTTAAAAATGAGGAAGTTTCTGGTTTTCATGGTCAAGGAGAAAGCCATCCAAATGGGAGCCACGTGTAGTGGATGCAGTGCGGCTGCCTGAGTATGCAGCCTTCTGGAAACAATGACTTTGAAAGGTGTGAACCCTCAGCCCCTATTCTGTATTAACTTCAATGGAGTGTCAACATCAGTGTCAACACTTACTGTGGCATCAGTGATCATTTTCGTAGAAGGAAGCCGGGGAGTTAGGAATAGCTGCAGGGAAGGAAATGTAAATGGAAAAGTAGAAGAGACAAACAAATATAGGGAAGAGGGAGAGAAACAGAAAGGAGGATGGGGAAGGAAGAGGAACAAAGGGCAAAAATAGCAGTGATCCTAAGGGTGGGAATATTTTCTGTCAAAGTGATATTGAATGCAACAATAAGATACTCAGTAATAATAACAACTAAAAAGTTACCGCATAAAAGCCATATTTATCCCTGATCTTTGTGCAACGTCCCCTTCCCCCTGACACTGATGGTGAGGCTCTATGTGGATTAAGGGGTGTATTTAGTCCTCTATTTATACACAGCCCACTGATTTATAATGGAATTTGGCCATCTCCACCCAATGTGTTTGACACCTGATTTAAAGCAAAATCGAATCACAAGAAATTCCACAGAACCCAGGGAGTCATCACCAGGTTTATTTAAACTTAATTAAATTAATTAAAAATGACTGTACATATAATGATGTGACAATCCAAAAGCTTTATTTTCAGATAGGCATCTGAGTGTTTTTCCAGATAGCACAATAGACTTATCTTTTTTCAAACACCTGTTTGGTTTAAGTAAAATGAATATAATAGAGATCAAAGAACCACTTAGATTCAGAGATTGAAATAGCAATTTAACAGAGGAAAAAACCCTCATAAAAAGGGAGATGTTCTCAAGTGGTATTCTGCAATGCTACAGAATTACTGAGAGAGGACACCTAGTGGTGATTAGTGGTTCGGTGTATATGCACATGCCTATAAAAAAAGAGTTTAGTAGCTGCTGAAAATATGTAATAAAGTTAATAATTGCCGTAAGGGGCTAACCATTACAGCAGGCAGCTCTTTAGCAAAATATTCTGCTTAGAATTTACTAAAATCCAATTGACTGTATCATGACCACCACTTAATGATTTAAGTAGAAGGTATAGAAATTAAGGCAAAACTTGTCTTTATTTTCCCCTTAAGCCTTGTTTTGTTAAAGGAACTAGCTTGTGAATAGATGGTCCTTTAAAATAAGACCCTTGTATGAAAATGCTTTGAATTACCTGTTTGCAAGATCAGGAATTATTTCTTTTAGAGAGATCATAGGAAAGATTTTGATGATTTTTGTTTGTATTGGTAACTTTGTAATCAGTCATTAAATAAATTAAAATGCAAAATAAAAACAAACCCTGCATTGTTTATCCTTCCTAAACTCATTTTGTTCAGTTCAGCCAGAGAAATCCTTACTGTTAGGATAGTCACAATTTAAATAGCAAAACTTCTTCCAAGAGATCGACTGATTGGGGCTGCTTAATGCTCATATTTATTTTAGATTGGGGAGAGGTCAGTTCTCTAAAAAGTTGTCAGATCTCACCATCAGGAATTCTGGGGTTTTTAAGATTAAGGAGAGAATTGTTCCTCTAGACCCAGATAGGATCCAGTAACTCTAAACCTCCCACAGAACTTTTTGAAGGACCTGAGGCTTGTGTAACCTGAGATTTGAGCTTGTATGGTTTTTGGTGGACAGGTGTAAGAATGCCTGTTTTATTTGGCTTTATTTTCAGATTCAGCTTGTATTCCAAATGCCCTTCAAATCAAACCCAATAATTCATGCAGAGAATTTATTTCATGTTCAGTTGTATTCATACTCCTTGCCCAAATACACAGCACAGCTGTAGTCTTGACATAATTTATGATGCAGATATAAGCAAGAAAATCCAGGCAGCAAAGTCATGTTGTCTTGTGTTCCAAAAGAAATACAGGAGAGAGAATCTGTTTTAAAAACAAAAAACAAACAAAAAAAACCACTCCCTTAGACTTCTATAAATGTTCCTTTTCTGTCGTTTCACTAACTAACAGCAGAAAATACAAATTTAAGACTGCGTATTATAATAGTGTTCTTTTAAGAATTGGCTCATGGTAGGAATGTTTGCTGTGAGGCTGTAAATCATACTCTTACTCATCAGCTTATGAAAAATGATGGTATTAAAAAGCCCAACTGGTTTTTATAGATATGTAAGGCCAGAAAATCAATTTGTGAATCATGATAAGTAATGGTAAGTACCAGCAGCCTGGCACTTTGTTGGAACTTCAGTCTCTTTTTACCTATGTTAATAGCAGTGAGAGTAATCTCAAATTCACTCTTATAATTCAGAAATTGATTTCCTGAACTTACATATCTATAAAAGCCAGAAAGTGCACTTAACTTCTGCCCAGCTAGTTCAACTGTGGGGAAAATAATCCAAACAAACAGATTAGTCCTGCACTCTCAGTGCAGTGGCTGCAGTTCATAAATGACAGTAAACTGAATCACTTCTAATCAATTTTTTAAATAAAATTATTATTACTAACTAGTGTGCATCACCAATTCTCGTATGGAGCAGACGTCAAATGTTATTTAACATAAAATGCAAACAATCTTTTCTTAAAGCTAGGATAAGTGTGAAGGTTTTCTGTTTCATTATTCACTCCTGCAAGAAGAGTGTCAACACTAGACCACCCCATTGTTTCATTGCTAGCCAGCAGCCCATTAGCCCTGGGGAAGTTAGAGTGGAGATGAAACATGTTAGCTTTTTATCTTTCTGTTCATACTTTTTGCATATAATAGGATTCTGCAAACCTCCTTAGATGTCTCTTGTAAAAAGTATGTCAGGGCTTTAGTGTGTCCCTTTTTTTCGTGTGATATTTCATGTGTTAAACTATATTCATGTGATATTTACATATTGTTATGTCTTCCTATTCCTGATCATTCTTGCTATTTTTAACCCAATCTTGTCAGGTGACTAGTACCTTTATGTCCTAAAAACATCAACTCCTTGATGGAAATATAGGGCACCCAACACCTGACAGGATCAAGCTCATTGGTGAGATCCTAACCCCGCTCAGGCCTTTTTATACTGAATAAAAGAGTTGGAATGGTGTACAGGGCCCTAAATGCCCCAGTTCCTTCTGGGGGAGGGTCCTCCAGCGTAGACACACTTGAAGAAAACCATGACTTCCAAGAACTTCATTACAAGCCCTGACATCGGGGTGCATTGTGAGTAGGCAATGTATGTCAGGCACAGGGCCACAGCATACAGCGCTGCAGAGATTCTGAGTAATGCTGCGGCCTACAGGACAGCCCAAGGAGACTGCCATAGCTTAGACAAGCCCCCAAGATTTGTAATATCCTTGATGCCATGTAAAGTCAAGATTTTTATAGCATGCTATAATTTTGTTATGGATCAGTCAATCCTTTTTCTGTAGGGTGAGGGTCTTATGTGATTGCTTGTATACATCTCCCTCCCCCCACCCCCGCCCAGTGATGGAAAAACACACCGTAGCATAACATTATGCTTACAAATGTACTACACAATGCCTTGCACCTTTAGAATGATACGAACCAGTGCAGGGGTGCTGGAACTTTTTTTTTATAGTGGGGATGCTGAGAGCCACTGAACCAAACTATAAATCCTGTCTATGATGGAAACCACTTCAAGCCAGGGGGTGAGGCAGCACCCCCAGCACTCCTAGTTCCAGCACCTATGCACCAGTTTCCATCCAAGGATTCTAAATGCTTTACAAACAATGAAGTAAACCTCACAATACCTTTGTAAAGTAGGTAGGTATGTATGTACTATCCCCTTTTTACCTACCCGGTCACTGAGGTACAGAGATGTCAAGTGAATTTTTCAAGGGCATATAGGAAGTCAGGGTCAGAGCCAGGAGTGGAATTAGTTTCTCTAGATCCCTAGTGTTTTTTGGTATTGCTGAATATCGTGTTAACTTTCATTCTTTTAGCATGTAAGCAAAATGTGGCTGAATTATGATTATACTATGATTACTAACCATTTCCTGATTTCATCCACAATCCAGCAATGAGTTACACAAATCCCACTGAAGTTAATGGGAGCTTGCATGAGCATGCATATAGAACCCATTACAGGATAGGGGCTTTAGAGCAGTGGTTCTCAAACGTTATCAACCCGAGCACCCCCATTTTGATTTACAATTTTTCATGGACCCCCAAGCCTCCCGCTCAGCCCCAGGCCCCACCCTGACTCCACCCCTGCCCCCAAGGCCCCAACCTGACCCACCTCTTCCCGCCCTGCTTCACCCCTACCCCTCCTCTTCCCTCCCTCTTTCCACCCCCTCCCCTGAGTGCACCCCGTCCCCGTTCCTCCCTCTCCCTCCCAGTGCCTCCTGCATGCCGCTGAACAGCTGTTCCATGGCATGCAGGAGGCACTGGGAGGGAGGGGGAGTGGGGCTGGCGACCCTGGACATGATTCCACGCCCATCCCCAAGCGTGCCCCATTCCCTCTCCTCCCCCTCCTGCATGCCACTGAACAGGAGGGAGGGGAATGAGTTGATCAGTGGGGCCTGCAGACCCCCTGGAGTACCCTACCAGACCTCCCGGGGTCTGCAGACCCCAGTTTGAGAAATGCTGCTTTAGAGCATTTAAAATGTCAATAGTAATGTTACATTGACTTAGGTTTTGCATTACATTTGCATTACATTACAAACTCTTAGAGTGAACAAACCAACCTCTTTGGTAGTAGAGGAGTAGAACAGAACTACCAAGTGCAGCTACTCCATTGATCTCTAAGGGCTCCTGACTCTATAGCCCTGCCCCTCTGATGTACCTGCAGAGGGTCTTCCACTGGATCAAAGGAAGGAATATGCTTCAAATCTCTTGCTTACACCCTTTACACCTCTCACCCCTTTTGGACCTAATGTGAGTCTCATTTGCAAGCAGAAGTGGAGAGAATGATTGGGCCCCTAAGAACTTGGATTGTCGTTCTAGCTATTTATAAAACGGCACTCACTCTAGTCTCTAACAGAGCATTTAATAGAATGTACAGTCACAGAATAAATTAAATGTGCTGAAATCTTTAGGTCATAGCATAATTCAATAGAATTCCTTCTCCTATGTCTATGTATTTGAATATGCAATCACTGAAATATACAGCTGTATTTATTTCCTTGTGTGTGCATCACTGCAGGAAAATTAAATGTCTCTATATGCTGATTTCAAATGGTTGTGACTTTATTTGAAAACCATATTTCTTCATGCATGATAAAGGCACTGGTGTTAAATAAATAAATATAAAGAGAACAGAAACTGGGATTTAGCTGCAATAAGTAAAAAATGAAATGTGCATCGTTACATCCTCTTCTCCTCCCTGTTCAAGTATGTGAATATCTAAGACCAATTTGAACTCAAAGGACAGTGGCTGAAATCTTGGCCCCATTAAAGTCAATGGCAGTTGCCACAGACTTTAAAGGGGCCAGGATTTCACAGCATACGTTCAGGAAGTTATAAGCCCTGTAGTGGAGGGTATGTCCTCAATCATAACTACATAGAGTTACACGATCACAAAGCTGTGTTTTACATTCTGGTATGCAGAGGTATTGTCTACCCTGCACCAGGACATTCAGTGACAGTACTTGGAATGGTAGCATCTCACTCAAGATGGGGAATGTATGCTGCCTACAGCAGGCAGAAGTGGTTGTCTTAGCCTTTTCCAAAGAAAATATGGTTATATGGCTACAGCCTGAGCTTGAGAGTAAAAACATCCTGCTGAAGACAATGTTTGCTTCAGAAAACCTATAGCACTTTTATTAGAAACCATTATTCTAAAGGTTAAGACACCCCTGTACATGAGTTGAAATTTAGCATGAATGTCTGACTCTGGAGATTTTTTAAATTGTTCAAAAGTATATTGGAACCTTTTAAGTATCAAGAGTACACTTTTAAAAGAGACCTAGAGGATGTGCTCAGTAATTTGAAGGCTTTTGCTACTTATTAACAACATTTTACAAGTAAATAATAAATGCCTTTGCAAATAATACAAAATTACTCAAGATAGTTAAGTCCAAAGTTGACAGTGAAGAGTTACAATGGGGTCTCACAAAACTGGGTGACTGGGCAAGAAAATGGCAGATGAAATTCAGAGTTGATAAATGCAAAGTAATGCACATTGGAAAACATAATCCTAACCAGAGCCGCCCAGAGGATTCAGGGGGCCTGGGGCAAAGCAGGGGAGCAGACATAAAAAAAAGGCGCCACCCGCTGCAGTGCTTGTACTCACCGGGCAGCGCTCTGAGTCTGCGGTGGCGGGTCCTTCACTCGCTCCACGTCTTCGGCAGCCCTGAAGGACCCGCCGCCGAAGTGCCGCCGAAGACCCGGGCCACTGCCGGATGAGTAGCCAGGGAAGGGATTCTTGGCCAGGGCTTGCCCCACTTGCCCCTCCCCCTCCCACCCCGGGCGGCCCTGATCCTAACTACAGATACAAAAAGATGGGGTGTAAATTAGCTGTTACCACTCAAAAAAAAAAAAGAGATTTTGGAGTCATCATGGATAGTTCTTTGAAAACATCTGCTCAATGTGCAGCAGCAGTCAAAGAAGCTGACAATGTTAGGAACCATTACAAAAGGGTTAGAAAATAAGAGAAAAAAATATAATGCCACTATGTACATGCATAAATGCCCATACCATGAATACTGCATGCAGTTCTAGTTGCCCCATCTCAAAAAAGATATATTTGAATTGGAAAAAGCACAGAGAAGGATAACAAAAATGATTAGGGGTATGGAACAGTTTCCATATAAAGAGATTAAAAACTGGAACTGTACAGCTTAGAAAAGAGACTGAGGGGGGTTATGATAGAGATCTATAAAATTATGAATGGTGTGGAGTAAGTGAATAAGGAAGTGTTATTTACCCCTTCACATAACACAAGAAGCAGGAGTCACCCAATGAAATGAATAGGCAGCAGGTTTAAAATAAACACAAGGAAATACTTCTTCACACAGTCGACTTGTGGAGCTTGTTGACAGGGGATGTTGTGAAGATCAAAAGTATAAATGGGATCAAAAAAGTTAGATAAATTCAAGGAGGATAGGTCCATCAATGGCTATTAGTCAAGATGATCGGGGTGCAACCCCATGCTCTGGGTGTCCCTAAACCTCTGACTGCCAGATGCTAGGACTGGACAACAGGATGGATCACTCAATTAATTGCCCTATTCTGTTCATTCCCTCTGAAGTATCGGGTACCAGCCCCTGTGGGAAGACGGGATACACAGACCATTGTCTGGCCCAATATGGCCATTCTTATGCCTTCAGAATTACTGAGTACATTCCCTAGCCACCTATACTTTTTTGGGGGGGGGGGGGGGGAGTACAAGCTTTATGCGTGTTAGCTTCAAAAATTACATGTAACTACTTTTTACTGGGACATTGACACTAATTGAAAATAGTTTCTTTATCTCAGTAAGACTTTTGGGCTTTGAAACTACCAAAGTATAAATGTCAGAGAAACAAATATCCATTGGAAGTTAACCGGAGTCATAGCCTGCCAGTTTTTCAAACACAAATGATTTGAGTATTATATTTTTCAAGTGATTAGTCTATACCTTGATTTTTACTATTAAATGGACGCTTAGATGCTACGGCGATGAGGCCTATGTAAGTACTGTACCTAGCTTGATAGGTTGCACTTTGAAATATGAGGCTAGTTCATGTAGGGTTATTTATTGGCAAACTATCTTCTGACTTTGGTGGGGGGTGTTAAATATTTTATTTAAATATTCTAAGATTCAGCTATGGAAATGGGATGGAAAAACTATAAATCAAATAGTGGGAAGTGAAAAAAATTCCCCTCTACTCTAGTGTAACCATTTAAAAATATTTTATGTACATAGATTTAGTATTTCAATCTTTAATAATGTTATTGACTGAAAGGCATGGAGGAAATTCACAGAAAAAAATTAAACGTGAATTGCAATTTGTCTTGCAAAAGTTCTCAGATCACTTTGGATCATTTCCAGAAATACAAGGAAACTGCATCTAACTACTCCAAGAACACAGCCAAATGGGAAAGTACAATCCAAGCTGGCTATAAGATCACTTTTCAAGTGGATATAAAGTAAAATACCATTGGATATTACAGGTGACTGGTCAGTCAGGGAGAACGGATTCTGCAGTTAGGTTGTCTTCAGATTGATTTACAATCTTCATCACTCAACATCTCCTCACTTAAACATGTTGCAAAAATAGCTTTCAAGTCATCACAGTTGAAAAACCCAAACTTCTTACTGTATTCAAACACTTGGAGCTTAGCAGAAAAAGCCACAGATGCAGTTATACCAATAAATGTGAATGAACTCTAATGTAGGCATCAGAGTTTTTTTCTTGTGGATTTTGTTCTAGCAGCACTGGGAATATTTTAAGGGTTTGAGGTTTTTGTTAAAGAGGGGTGTTCACTTAGTTATAAGAGTTAGCTTTACTTCTCCATACGTAACACTCTTTACTCATAATTGAAGTGAAAATCCCTATCAGAGTATATCATAGAGCAGTAGCAATCAGCAAAGAGGGGTTGGGATGTATCATGGAAGAGCCAGAACTACACACCATAAGCCTCAGGGTAAGAGTCCCAACAAAGAGCCCTAGCCCCTGGCCATGATTCAACCACAGGAAGCTCTTACAGCAAGAAGAATATCAAGGGTAAGTAGGAGTGTTTCCGCTCTCACTGACCATCCTGTTAGATGACAACACACAATTATCTTAGAACAGCAACAAACAAGGCATTTTTAAAGGTTTGATCATTCCTGCCGGGGTGCCCAATGGGAGAAAAAGAAAAAAAAATCACAGATAAAATAGAGAGGATTGAAGGAGGCTGGTAGTACGATTCACCCTGAGAGATCATGGCCACGGATGACAGAGGAAATTTAAGGAAAAAGTAAAATGCAGACTGTCATAGTGATGACTGTAGGGACAAAACCAGCCAGAAAGGACTGTTTGAATTTTCATGCATATGGTCCAGCTCCTCTGGGATACAACTCTGTTCTACTCCAGTATGACTAGCTCTTTGTCATGCTCACCAGTCAGCTTGTGCATCCCAGAAGCCTTTGCAGTCATGCCCATCAATCAACACCCACAGCAAAGGTTGCGGAGACGTAAAAGCCTGGTGGCTACCATGCAAGGTCAAATTTTGGGACCTGTGAAACCTGCAGCAATAGGACTCTGTATTATTTTGGCTTGTTATGACGCACGTACAAAAGTAGTTATTGAAAGGATTGTTTATTTTTAGCTTGTTTCCATGGATAAATATAAGACATTAAGCAAAGCAAGTTTATCATCATTGTTCTGAGACATGGTGTTACCCTTCTAGGAGAATTAGGAGAGCTCTCATGACAAAGCATATAGACGCTGCTTCAGTTTTCAGTTCATGCCGGAATTACAGTATGATATCTACAGAATGAGAGAATTTTCTTTTGTATTTTTCAATAATATGTTTCAAAATAGTCTCCTGTGAAATGTTCTTTTCTGAGCTCTTGCATCATAGATGGTTCTGGTTTTGGATTGCTCTCTTAAACACAAAATAGGCATCTGTGCAATTAAAATGAGGACTTAAATGGGGATTAATTTAAATGAGGATTATGAATAGGGATTCTAAATCTAACTACATAAATAAGGATTACAAATGTAACCCACTGCATTCATTATTGTGATTGGCAGAAATAATTTAGCAGCCAGTACAGAAATGCCACTGGAATTGTTATATTATGTGCCTTATAAGATGTCTGCTAAAGAATTCAGCTCTATCTAAAATGTCACCTTGACAAATTCAATCTCCCAATCCCAGAAAAACTACAGTCCTATTCCCCAGTCCTGCAATTACATCTGCTGTGCAGGTGGGACCCCCATAATAGGACTCTGTGAAAGTCCTCCCACGTAGATAAAGTTGAAGGATCAGGACTCTAAACTTGTTTTAGTCATGAAAAGTTCTTTTCTATCTTCTTCCTGTCCCATTTTCATGTTGATATGCTGATAGAAATGGACATTAGCACTGCATATGATTAATTTTCATGGCTAAGGCATTTATTTAAGGGGTTCCAGTTAAACTAAAGATCTTATAACACTGGATTTCTTTCTGTCCTGTAACACAGTCTCATGACTGCTTGTGCTTGAGCCTTCCATCTGCAACACTAGAGATCTAGGCTAGCTTCCTGGTACCTCTCCACCTCATCTATTTTCCCTCTTTTTCCAAATACAATTCTATAACCCCATTTTGGCTACTTTTCCGGTACCTCTTAATTTCTCCCTCAGTCATTGTCTTTGTAAGGGAAAACGGCTGTTTTAATACCTAACCTACTGTGTCTGTGCAGCACTCACTGTTCTGCAACATACGCTACATGGTCATATTATTTAACCCAGTAAAAAACATTTTAAGGTCGGACTGCAAAGATTAGATTTAGGTGCCTAGCTGCCAATTTAGGTGCCTAAATCCAAATTTTAGATCCTTGACCTGCATAACACGGAGATGCCTAAATGACCTAAGTGCCTAAAATTATTGCTGCTCAAGTCCTCATGGTGCCTACACTTCTGCCAGTGGGCATGTCCACAGCCATCTAAATCTTGCTGCTACCAACCACCTCGGCACCTAAGCCCCAGCAGCATCTTCAAACTAGGAATTCACCCACCTATCTTGCCTGGTCTGGAATGCAAGCGACCTACCAGATTGGGCCACACACAAAACAGGCATAGTAATGCCCATTCCCCCCTATAGCCCAGAGGTTAGAGCACTCAGCTGGAATGTGGAAGTCATGGGTTTAAATGCCCACCCTGCTGGATTTGTATGAAATATTTATTGGAGAAGGGACTTGAACCTGGGTCTCCCAGGTGAATGCTCTAACCACTAGGCTATAGAGTCATTCTCACTCTCAGGTCCAATGAACATTTAATTATTTCATACAAAGTGGAACAGCTTCTACAGGAGAGACTGAGAGAGCCCTTGAACCAGGGCCTCCTATATTCCAGGTGATTGCACTAAGCTCTGTGCTGTTGAGTATAAGGGGACACTACCGCCTCCTCCTCAGTTTTTGGCAAAAAAGGGATGGCCTGTTTTAGCCCTATCCTTCGCTGCATTTCCTACTGGCTAGCTTAGGTGGCTCCCTGCTCAGCTTTCTGGCTTTTGTGAATCCATTTCTTAGGCATCTAACTCTCCCCATGCATTGTACAGGTGTTCATAGAATCATATGACTGGAAGGGATCTCGAGAGGTCATCTAGTCTAGTCCCTTGAACTCATGGCAAAACTAAGTATTATCTAGATCATCCCTGACAGGTGTTTGTCAAATCTGCTCTTAAAAATCTCCAGTGATGGAGATTCCATGACTTCCCTAGGCAATTTATTCCAGTGCTTAATCACTCTGACAGTTAGGACATTTTTCCAAATGTCCAACCTAAACTGCCCTTGCTGCAATTTAAGCCCATTGCTTCTTGTCCTATCCTCAGAGGTTAAGAACAATTTTTCTCCTCCTTGAAACAACCTTTTATGTACTTGAAAATTATTATCATGTCTCCTCTCAGTCTTCTCTTCTCCAGACTAAACAAACCCATTTTTTCCCATCTTCCCTCACAAGTCATGTTTTCTAGATTTTTAATCATTTTTGTTGTTCTTCTCTAGACTTTCTCCAATTTGTCCACATCTTTCCTGAAATGTGGAGCGCAGAACTGGACACAATACTTCAGTTGAGGCCTAATTAGCACGGAATAGAATGGAAGAATTACTTCTCATGCCTTGCTTACAACACTCCAGCTAATACATCCCAGAATGATGATTGCCTTTCTTTTTTTTTCCTCAACAGTGTTACACTGTTGACTCATATTTAGCTTTTGATCTACTATGACCCCCAGATCCCTTTCCGCAGTACTCCTTCCTAGGCAGTCATTTCCCATTTTGTATGTGTGCAACTGATTGTTCCTTCCTAAGTGGAGTACTTTGCATTTGTCCTTATTGAATTTCACCCTATTTACTTCAGACCATTTCTCCAGTTTGTCCAGATCATTTTGAATTTTAATCCTATGCTCCAAAGCACTTGCAACCCTTCCCAGTTTGGTATCCTTACATCCCCAGCTCAAAGCGTAGAAGCACCTTATGTTCCCTTTATGTATCTAGCCCCAAAAGTCAACACAAAATGAATTCATTGCAGATTTTGCCAGACTGTGAAAGCAGGTTTCATCCCACAGTTGTAGAATTTATATTTAGTGTTCATTTAACAATTGACTCTAGTTTTGTTAGATACCCCCATTTTCTTCAGCATTGATTAAAGCTCACCAAAGTCAGCAATCCTGATATGTAGGGAATAAGATCAATACTGTAATTTTAGAAGGATTTGCATTGAGGCAGAATTCATATTGCTCTGGTTAATGTGGTGTTGTTTGTTTTTGTTACTATAGTACCTGGGAGTCCTAGACCAGGACCAGGACCCCATTGTGCTAGACGTTGTACA
Organism: Terrapene triunguis; assembly: GCF_002925995.2. Taxonomy (NCBI): domain Eukaryota; kingdom Metazoa; phylum Chordata; order Testudines; family Emydidae; genus Terrapene; species Terrapene triunguis. The sequence continues at coordinate 34,522,647 of NW_020664413.1, read as the reverse complement.
AACACAGAGCAACAGGCAAAGATCTCTTGTACATAAATCAACTGAAGCAGATTTCCTACTTCACACAGGGCCAGCAGTAACTAATTTTTAATACAAAAAACATTTTTCCCCTACAACCCCCCCCCCACGCCTTTTTAAAGAACAATAATAAATGAATTACCTGAGGTGTGGTGACCATGAGAGAATCATAGCACTCAGAGATTAGTGATTTGATATTTAATCTCTTGCCTCATAACTCCCCATGGGTGTGATTATCTGATAGCTCTCACTAAATCTCCAGTTATTTTTTCAGTACAGATGGACACAGATAACATCAATCCAAGCATTTTGAACATATTGCTGCTAAGGATCAAAAAGCCTACAAATTTAACTTAACATTTGAGCCAACCGGAATGAATTAACAGAATTTCCCACCCAACTCATTCTACTGTCCATTTCTTCACAATTTGCACATAGTGTAGCCCAAAGTGCATTTCTTTTTAATGGGTATAGGAGAGGGTCAAAAGTGCATTGATTTCAGTAGCTTAACTGAATTGTCCGGTTCCAAGCCTGAAATAGGTACAGAGACTGAACTACCTTCCTTCTAGAAGTGGTCCCTGCAATATAAAGTATGCATAGTAAAGACACGCTAGCTGGGGAGTCTGGAAAATATCACATTGCTGCCACTTGCGCTCTGTCTACCTTGAAAGAGGGTTTCATTTTCCAGCATGGAAAATCCAGCACATTTCATTAGTGCTAAATTCACTTGTTTACTTAAGTTGCACTGTGATGGTTGATTAACCTGCACGCACCTTATCCTCTCACCCACTCCCACCTGCAGCTCCAGAGGAGGCAAACACCAAAAGTGGCAGAGGTGAATCAGATTGCTGATTGCCATTCCAACATCTACAAACACTAAAGAGGCTAATCTGGTGTCAGACTGTCTTCTAAAATGCTAAGCTAGGACAACGCCAAACACCCTTACCTGTTGATTAAGGGCTAAATCCTGTCCTCTTCTTACCTGGTGCACAGGGGTGGCATCAGTTCATAGGGACTCCCCTTCCTCATCCTGCTTCTGCAGTACGGAATATCTTCTTCATGCTGAGCTAAAGTAGTGCTAGGACAGACAGGCAGCCTGCTAACAAGCCATCAGACCATGTGGTCTCCAAGTTCAGAGGAGACATATTTAACTCTCAAGCATACTAGTGCAAAATGCCGTCCCCCTGCCCTGTCATGAGGAACCATACGCTGTACATCAGAAGTCTTTTTGCTGCAAACATGGTATCTTTACACCATCCAAGGCAGGATTCAATCCTAATTTATATGTAGCTGTTGCTATAATTACATTTCTATTAACAGTAACTATGACAGTCACAAGAAGGGAATCAGAACTGGGGGAAGTCGAGAGTAAAGAATATTTTTTTGGTGTCTTTTTTTTCCTCAGGCTTCCTCTCAATCTCCCATATTGTCCCTTTGTTCCATCTTGCACCGTATGTTTGTGTCTGATGTATCACTGATTTACTGAAGTATTATCCAGGAGTTGATCCGATGTCAGTTTTATCTGAGCATGACATGTTGTTCTGTCTGTTGTTCATACCTGAAATGTGGAAATGGTCTTTGACATAAAAAGGCTAGTGCTAAAAACCAAAAATGATGACAACCTTTCTTCATCGATCTGTCCAGATTCTACCTCTTTAATGTGGCAATAGATGCATGCACTCACCTCTTAAACATCCTCATGGAAATTCTGCTCTTGGTGCCTTTCAAATCTTTTCAGATTTTAGACATGTCTGCAGGTCACTCTTCAGATCACCTCCCTTTCAGCTTCTTGCCACTTAGAATTCACTGCACATTCTTCACAATCTAAGGACACATACACTGTTCCCCAATGACTTGGATGTAATGAAGGCACATATGTTCTACCTCCCCTCTGTCTTTTCTTTTCAAAAGAGGAAGCCATACTGAGAGACTGCTGCTTTTTGGGTTGTGATGAAAGTTACCTCTTTTCCTCGTCCATCTTTCAGGGGCTGGAGTGGAGAAGGGAAATTAGTCACTGTTTTTCTAATAATATCATGCACCTTAACTGCTCCATCTTCTGCTATCTTGGTGATAATGAGGCCCTTTTGCTGTAGGACTTTCTCGCAGTCATGTACACATTTTAAAATCTGACTTTGCCAAATTATCCAGTCTAATTTGTAAAGCTATATACTGTGGAGGTAGAGAAATAATGTCAAATGTTTGCTGGACTTCAGAGTTGTAGAAAAGAAGCACAGAACGGCCCCTGTAACCTGTCCTCATTGGAGACAAAGAAACAGCAGATGGAGGTTAAATATTTTCCACTTTATTCCCTGTCCTACCACTCTACACACACACAAACACCTGCAACTACAGAGTTATATAGATCAGGGATCCTCAAACTGGGGTCACAACTTCTAGGAGAGATTGCAAACGAGTGTCGGGGGAGGGCTCACAACCATCCTGCCCTAATCATATTGTTGAATGGGAGGAGGACCTGGAGTGGGAGGAGGCAGTGCAAGTCCTAGTACAGAAAAGATTGTTGCAACATGGAAAAAGTTGAGAGTTATTGATATAGGGGAAACAACTCATTCATGGACTTGTGTTATCGCAGAAGTTGCATCTGTCTCTGTAACTTGTGGAACGTTTTCATACAGTAGGTAGAAATTATATCCCTGGGGATGGAATTCATCCCCTCTGAACGTGAAAGCCAAATAATCTGGCTGTGTTCAGGGAACTGTGTGGGGCTGAGGAAGGGATGGAATTCATGCCTGTAGTGAGGCAGCGTGGCCTCCCTCTGAGACTGATGTGGAGAAACCACTCTCCACCCCTTGGTGGGTGGAGCCAAGTAAGCCATGTCCCCATGCTGGAAGCAGTGGGGCGGGACAAGAAGTTTAAAAGGTGGGCCCTGCAGTTCAATTGTGTGAGAGCCAGGAAGTAAACGTTTCTTGCCCGCTACCAAGCCCTGCACGCAAGACTGACCTCTACAGCACCAAGGACCCAGAGGACGTACTGGGACTGCCAACTAACCAATACCCAGAGGAGCTACTGGAACTGCCACTGGCTGTGTACCCTGGGGAGACAGAGGAACCCCAGGAGACAGCGATACACTCATGGGGTAGTGGGAAATAGCCCAGGGTCACCGGACATTAGTCTGGTTGTGTTGCCATAGTCTTGGTCAGCGTGTTTCAGTGGGATCTCTGCTGACCCAGTGGTGGAGCCCTCCTCCACTGTCAGGAACCTGGGCTGGGACCCAGTGGAGTAGGGTGGGCCTGGGTCCTCCTACCCCCCGCTGCCAGCCCCACCCCTACCCAACTTAAGCTGGACAACCTGCATTGGCTTCGGCCCCTGTCCTGAGGCCCAGGGCCCTGAGACTGCTAATTCTCCTGTGGAGCATTGTTTTCATCTCCAATACTCCCCCTCCTCCAGTGGTCTTTTCAGAACAAGTGCAAAGTACTTCTTCCTTGACCTGAAGGAAATGTGGGCCTCTACCCTTCCATCCACCCCATTCTCCACACTTATACACATTGCTGTTTCATCTGAGGAAACCCCACTACAGAGAGCCTTGACTGCCTGATAGCACCAGTATGAATTTTGCCTGGAGGCAGGTGCTGTCATGATTTCTTCATGCCAGAGGCATAGCATTCCTTAGGAATACTTAGCACTGGATTCTGAATTTTGTTATTTCTGTTTGTGCTATAACATCTAAAATTCAACAGATTCATATCCTGGCCCTCATGTGTATTGAAGTAATTTCTAAACAATGTGTGTTCTTTTGGCATAGTGAAATGCAGTTTTTTTGCCATAAACTATTGTTTCTGCCCATTTGGGAGTTATCATTGGCTTCTATTGCACACTCTTTGCAAAAATAGTACTGAGAACTGACATTCAGTCTCTTGAAATGTTCCTAAACACAATTGCATGTGCCGTATTTATTTGGAACTGCACCAGATTAATGTAATTCTTCCCTCAGATGTGTTGCTGCAGCTCCCACTGAAGTCACTGGGAATTGTGTGTTCATCAGCCCTAAAAGATTACAAATAAAAGAAGCCATACATATGTTAAATCAAACTGAAATAGCAATATGCTAGTGCACATTTGTACCTATTCTGCATAAAGACTTAAAAAACAATATTGTATGCAGTATTATAGTAGCTGTTTTAGTCCCAGGATATTAGAGACATCTTTTATTGGACCAACTTCTGTTGGTGAGAGAGACAAACCTTCAAGCTAGACAGAGGTCTGGACCTGAAGAAGAGCTCTTTATAAGCTCGAAAGCTTCTCTCTCACCAACAGAAGTTGGTCCAATAAAAGATATTACCTCACCCAACTTGTCTCAAAACAATAAGCAGACTGGTGTTCTAATTTTTTTATAGAAGATCTTTCTGTGTCTTATCCTTGGAGTATCCTATGTCTGTTTCCCTCTGGCAAGTTTCTGTGTCATATCTGTGCTCTGTCCTCCACTTTCCTACTCTTTGTACTCCAGGAGGGTTGAAGTAGAGAGATTTTTATTTTTATCCAGCACGTAGGCCATGGAGCCTTGGTGAGGTACTCTGTCAAACTTGTACCTAATTCCTGTGTGCCACTGGGATTATAGTTCGGAGGTCAGAGTTTTTAAATCCTACTTCATTTCACAAATGTATGGCCATCTGCTGCCATCTGTTCACTTTGTAGCAGCGAGTCAATAGTGCACCATTAGTTTTGTTTTGTGCACCCAACTGCAGTTGCTTGGTTTCTTCCTGGAAAGCTGCTAAACTTCTGCTTGCACTTTTTACTTCATTTCAAATGTTCAGGTATGATTTTCATAGCCTCCTGACATTACCCTTTGGCTTGTTACTAGGAAATTAGACTGCAAGGGAGAAATGTTTGGCTCTACACTCATATAAATTCCAGCAACTGTAAACAAAGGATTCCAAAATGACAAATCACTCTGAACAAAAATACAGTTAGAATGGTTATAGCTTCTAGGATCACAGTTTAATTCTACCTACTGCAAATTACACAGCCCTAATTTATCACTATTCCTCCCTCACCCCCCATTAGCACTATTCCTCCCCCATGCCCCAAACAATAAGGTAACTGTTATCCTCTTCATGGCTGTATGTCTGTGTTTTTTCTCATTCTCAACAATTTTTGTGAAAATGGAGCCGTATTGTACCAGATACTAAATGAGATCTTCGAACGCTAATGTATGCCAGTCTTTGAACTGCTCCTTATTCCATTCTTTCCCTCAAAAGCCTTTGAGATTCTAAATAAGGGAACTGGAAATGACTGCCGATCCATGTGTAGAGACTTGTAAAGGTCAGAGTAGTACAGTATACTACTAATACGGCATATTAAAAATTCTGATATCTCATTATTGTGACACAGATTATAAGAGGAGGAGGAAATGGCACCATGTTCATTTATTCCTCTCTCTACTTATGAGAGGACCGGTACGGTAAGTGGTATAAATGCATTCCGTTTTCATTACAAATCTTAATAGTTCAGCCCTCTATAGGGGTCATACTGTACTTTTCAAGTTATGCACATGACCAACACAAGATGAATACCAAGTACTTTATATACCTCCCAGCATTTCCATATGACTGCCATAGAAACAACTTTAAATTATAAAATAAAAATACTCACTTTAATACTGATGACTTACTACTGTAGCATGTATATGTGTGTAGAAATGCAGCCTCCAAGAAAATTCAGTGAAATGAGGAAATATATTATGTAAACAAGGACATTCTTTTGTGCCAGTGCCAGATTAAGAAGCATTTGTTCATCTCAAACAAGTCTTGCTAAAATATTGAATCCATCCCAATCCCCTCCAAAAAGTTGTCCCCACCCACCCATTGCATACCCAACTACATACATGCTATCATATAACACCTGCCACTTAAAAGTTAAGTAGAAAATATTAGTTATTGCAACAATTGGACTAAAAATCAGAAACTCTTTGAACTTGGAAAGGTTATGGTCAGGTGAATATTCTTTTTGTAGTCAACAATTCCAGGATACTTAACAAATCAAGAGAATATCTCTTTTTTTAAATAACATTTCATTATTATTTAAAATGTATTGTTATCATCAGAAGCAGTATTATATGCAACCTGTTATCCTGCAAGCACATTTACAAAGCTGTATTAGTGAAAAGAACATTGTTTATATTGGTGGGAATGTGTTCTGCATAGGCTATGGGAGAGTAGAATAATAAAGAGTGCTAATTTTGAGTCCTCCTTCGGGAAATTGTGCCAATAGCATTAATATACTTAACACACACACTGTGTAGGTAAGCAGCTGAGTAAAATAAACAGCATGAGCTAGAACCTGGAATTTCAGGGTGGGTAAAAGTATTGAGAAATTTGTATTGAAAGATCTCTTATTGTTTTAGAGGCAAGGTATCGATCTTTATGCCCTAAACATCTTCTGATTCACATTTCATATAGAACTGCAACATACACAGGAAATCCCATTACTCATACTCTGAATTAAAATCTAAACTCAGATAATAAAACACTACAACAAAGAAAATGCATAGTTACAATGTAACCCCTTAATTCTTCACAACCATCATCTGATCCAATGTGACCTGCCTATGACAACAGGTGAGTTACTGTGGCTATGATCTCTACCACAGTTAGTCACACACAAAAAAGCTAAGTACTTTTGCAGAAAAAATTCAAAAGAAATTAAATGTTTTTATTTTAGTTTTGTATTCAAAAATTAAAGTATATGATTTGTTTTAATTTTCTTTCATTTTATGGGTAAGAAATGCACCTTCTTTTTACTTTTTTCCTCCTTTCTTTAACATTTTTCCAATGGAAAAAAGTAAAACATGAGACTGTTATTTTCCCCAGCTGAAATTAAGCAAAATTTTACATTTTGAAATTTTAAATAAAAAAATGAAAAATTTCAACCAAAATGAATATTTTTCATAAAAATTGTTGCCTTACTTGAAAAGGCAAAAATGTTGACCAGCTCTAGTGTCTACAAATGGTGTAATCAAATTGTCAAAGCACGCTCCACACAACTATTGTACAGCATGGACTCCATAGCATAAGCATGGAAAAAACTACCTGACAATATTTTGTCTAAAATGCTGTATTTTTCCAGTAGAAATTCAATTAGGTCTCTCTTTTTTCCCCTCATATTTTCTATGCAGCAAAAATTTGCAAAATACAATTAAGGAACAGAGAGGAAGTGCTGTGCCGACATGACTTAAATATTTGCTGTAAGTCTTACTGCAAACTATAATTACAGATGCATTTGTACCCATGCTGTAACTCTGTTGTCACAATATGGATGCCTACACTGCAGGATTCTTTTGGCGGTAGTGTACGTACACACATAGGCCCCATAGCATGGGAATAAATAGTAGTGTAGATGTTGAGCCACAGATTAAGCCATAGAGTAATGACATGCCTGAAGGGTGTGGGTATATACCTAGAATACATGTCTGACATGTTCTCTATTGGCCCAAGCTGTGCCTCTTGTCTACACTGCTATTTTTAGTGTAGTTTCCGCTGCTTCCTGCTGCTGGATACTTTCTGCTCTGCAGGAAAAGACCCTGGCAGCAGTGAAAGGCTCTAGCAGCACCCCGTTGGTGGAGGCCTTCTCCTCTGCAGAAAAAGACTCTGACCTGGGTGGAGACAGCAGGTCTCCTACTGCCTCCCCTCTGCCAGAGCCTTTCCCTGCATGCACTGCAGAGTGGACACAGCTTTTCACTATATGTACACTACATGCTGCTGAAAGTAATGTATAGTGTAGACATAGCCTATATGTGTAAGGTATGTGTTTCATGCAAAGTATATGAAAGGAAAATTTCCTTCCATATTTACACTTTCTCCCTGGTTTATATGCAGTACCGTAGATCTAATGGAAGTGGCCCAAGCTGTCACTTGAAGCTGTTCAATGTTTAAACAGCTGCACAGTCAACTTAACTCAGTATAAAAGTGTCTATCATCAGATGGATTATTTTGGTTAAACAGATAATTGATGTCATGCAACCTGAATTGCCCTCACCTCCCCACCCCTAAAAAAAAGCTACCCCCTCATCAAGATGTGATGCAGAGAATAACTATTACAACTCTCATGCCGCTCTGTTTTGTTACACTGCCGCAGGGGCCTCAAGTCTTTAGAATATAGATGATTATCCTCTCCATTTTACCTAGGTATAAATCAAAGTTATGTACAGTCACAAGGCAGTGACTTGTGACAAGGCAGCTATGGTATTATGAAAAGAGATTGTGAGACTAACCCTCATTCTTATTTGTCCATTCATACTTTGTTGTATTTCCTGCCTCCTTCCCCCAACTCAGCTTTTCAAATGTCTAGGAGTGCAGACATCCTGCCCATTCAGATATTTTTGTAAATGCTGCCACTTAAACTGAAAGTCCTCAAGAAAAAGAAAACCTCATCTTGGTGTTGAACTGAGCCTGCTATCTCCATGATGTAACCAGCATGGAAACTATATTTTGGAATATTCTGTCTCCTTTTTAAATTCCTTTTGGATCTTCTGGAGCCAGACTTCTGAAAGCTCCACTCTTGCAAAGATGCTCTCATAATGACTTGTATCTGGACAAGCACAAGGCTCTTTTTCTTGGACCTCATCATTCTCTATTAGTCTCCTTCCTTTCAAACAGTCTATCACTTTGTTGTTCTTGATACTCTCGCTTCCTCAAACTTTTGTGATTCTGTGCACAATTGGTTGTCTGTCATACTCCTCTGATCACTTCAGTGTTTCACTTTGTGGTGGTTCTTCTGCCTCTCCCTTACTCTGTCTGTCCTGCAGGGGTCAGTCCTGGATCTCTTCCTGACCTCCAGCTTGGCAAACGGAAACGGAACTCCCCCAGCCTTCTCCACCACTTTCAACAATTCCATGTCCTGGTGCTGCTGGTCCCTTAAGCTTGTGATGTGACAGAAATACTCATTTTTTTCTCCTAAGCCAGCTAGCTCTACTGTGAGAATTCTGATCCATGGCCTGGTCGTCTCTTGTCTTGACTACTGTAAGCTGCTCTTCTTTTGCCTCCCTCCCTAACACACTACATCCCTCAAGTCTACACTTACCAGAGGATCGACACTGCGGCAATCAATGCATCGGCGGTCGATTTAGTGGGTCTGGAGGAGACCTGCTAAATTGACTTCTGATTGCTCTCCTGTCAACTCCTGTACTCCACCTGATGGAGAAGAGTAAGGGCTTGTCTACACTTACCAGGGGATTGACAAGCGGCGATCGATGCATCGGTGGTCGATGTGGCAGGTCTAGTGAAGTCCCGCTACATCGACTGCAGATCGCTCTCCCGTCAACTCCTGTATCCATTGGATCGAGAAGAGTAGAGGGAGTTGATGGGACAGCATCTCCCATCGACATCGCATAGTGTGGACCCCGCGGTAAGTAGATCTAAGCTACGTCTATTTGAATTACACTATTCATGTAACTCAAATTGTGTAGTTTAGATCAAATTTCCCCTGTAGTGTAGATAAAGCCTATATAAAACACTATCACTAAAATCACTATCTGCTAGTGCTCTGATCATGTCACTCCTCTACTTGAGTCCCTGCTTTAGCTTCCTGTTTCTTTCAACATTTTATTTAAACTCCACCTCTTCATTTTCAAGTACTTTCGCAGCTCTGTCCCCTACTAATATCCGTTATCTGTTGCCCATCCCCACTCTACTTCTAGTTTATTCCCTAATCTCTGTTAATTCTGTTTGTCTTGTACTCCCAGTCGGGCCCAACACGCAATTTGAAGCTTTTTCTCATGCCACCCCTATGCCAGCAACATCTTCCCCATCTTTGTGTGCCATGCAGGGCCAGCTTTAGGAAGTGCGGGGCCCGATTCAAATAGTTTCGACGGGGCCCTGGCAGGGATGACTCACCCGGCGGCGCTCCGGGTCTTCGGCGGCACTTCAGCGGCAGGTCCTTCACTTGCTCCGAGTCTTCGGCGGCACTGAAGGACATGGCCCTGATCCCCCGACCGGAGCGGCGGGCGAGCCCGGCGAAACCCCTGGCCCCGATCCCCCGACCGGAGCAGCGGGCAGAGTGCGGCGAAACCCCGGCCCTGATCCCCTGGCCCCGATCCCCCGACCGGAGCCCCAGGAGGAGCACAGGGCCCGATTCGGGGGAATCAGCCTAAAGCCAGCCCTGATGCCATGCAGTCTCTCTGTCTTCGAATCCCTCCTCATAGTCACTTCCTATAGTTAACCTGCAAATGAATTCCACCCTGGTCTTCATTCCAGAGAGTGCCCTCAAATTCTCATACTGAATGCTTAAAAAATAGAAAGGAAGATATGTGATGCTTTATTTGTACACTGCAATAAAAGTTCAGGGTGCTTGGCACACAAATAAGACAGTTTCACTGCCCCAAGGAGTTTTATGGTTTAGGTAGCAATAAGTATATGCCGTGATTTGCCTGTGACACAGATAAATTAGGCTGATCAAAGACAGACTGTTCATTTGTGCACAAAAAAGTCTCATTCACTATGAAACAAAATGAGGATCTGGCTTCAACAAACATATTGCACCATCAATAAATTCCTTTGTTTCATCTGGATGCTCAGCTAAAAGATGGACTCGTCAGCCGGGGCGGGGAGGCAAAAGATGTTAAAGTGGCAGCACTTTAACGTCACTGCCCCTTTTGTGCACCCCCCTTCCCATCGGCGGCCCTGCTGGTGGGACTCGGCAGGGCCGCTGACAGAGGGCGCAAAAGGGGCAGCGACATTAAAGCACCTAAGCCATTTAGGCACCTAAGCTATTTCTTGTGAGAATGAGGTAGGCACCTGTCTCAATCCACACAGAATGGCCAGAGGAGGAGGTGCTGCTGGTACCACTGCCCAGCCATGGTAACTTTTAGGTCAGTGGTTAGAACTCTCTCCTGAGAGTGGGAGACCTCTGTTCAAATCTTTTTTTTTTTTTTCTCTCTCGGAGAGGGAAATTGACTCTGGGTCTCCCATATCCCAGGAGAGTGCCCTAACCACAGAGCTAAAAGTTATAAGATGGGAACTGGCACCACCATCACTGCCCAAATTTGGAATGGGTCCCAATCCACTAGGCTGTCTCCTAGCCTGCCTACTGGATTGGGTTCCACATATGAATTAGGCAGACAACACCTATCTTCTCCCAGTTTGTGGATCACTTTGGGACTTACGTGGGAGATAGGCACCAGTGCGCATGCTCAGGGGCAGAAACTTGGGCACCAGGGGAACTTTTACCCTGAAAATGTAGGCACAGAGCGAGTTTAGGTGCCTACAGGGTTCAGTGGGAGTTTTGTGGATTGCAGTGGAGCCTAAAACTGGGATTTAGGTGCCCAAACCCCAGATTTAGGGGCCTAAGTACCTTTGTGGATCTGGGCCACTGTCACTACTGTAGCCCTTACTGTCCTGTAGCCTCTGACCCTACTCTTCATGTGTATTTCTAAGCTCCTCTGAGCTGGACTCTGCCATTTATTTCTAAAGCACATGACTAGAGCTGGTTGGAAATTAAAAATGCGATTTTTGTCAAAATATAAATGTTTAGAAAAATGTTGGTTTCATTTAGGAAAAAACAAAATGAAGCATTTCAATAATATCAAAAAGTCCCATTTCTACATATTCAGAATGGAACATTTCAGTTTTTGATTTTAAAACAATTTTTGAAACAAAAATTCATGGTTTCTATATAACATTTTAGAGAATTTTTTTAAAAAGTCAAAACTGGAACAAAATGTTTTGCTCGGTCTGAAATTGGATTTTTTTCCCCTGGCATTTTATTTCCTGGGAAATTTCTGATTTTGTTTCACTTTGGAATAGAAACATTTTCAAAATTAGAGAATTTCTCCAAATAAGGAAAATCCAGGTCTCAGCTAGCTCTAACTGACACCCTGTGATGTTGTATAAATAATAATTTAACTTCATTTAGTTTTTTACATTCTTCTGTTCAATGCTTGTTATAGGTTAAGTAAATTTAAATAAGACAACCCTTCCCCCAAAAAATAACAGAAAAACATTCTGTTCTGGAGAAGTCTGTACTCCTAAATAGCCTTTACATCCTCATACTACAATATATGTGAAAAAAGGATTTGCTCTCAGTTCCAATGGAAGAGTAAATTAATATACCTTTAAATCTTACCTTAGTCCGACAATAGTCTTATCAATAACAAGGGGAGGGAGGAGAGGAGAAAGGAAGATAAACAGAAATGAAGTAATCATGAAAAATCTAAGGAACAAAAAACAAAGCAGATCCTTTCCACAATCAGTGTTTTAAGATGTTACTTACTGACTGAACAAATTAAAAACACTCGTAGGTACAAAAACCAGAAAAATCCCCAAAGCATATGATCCAATTTGCTAGCTTTAATGAGGTTAAATTAATCAAAGGAATCTTTAGAATATCAAGAAATATTTCAGTAACAGTGAGAGCAATTAGATTCTCAAAGGATGAGGTGAGAGCCCTGTTACCTGATTAATTTAAAACTGGCCTGGACAAAATTTGGAAAATGTACTGTAGGGTATGATTCTAGACTGGCAAGGTGATGGATGACATGATAGATCTGTTCTATCACAGATTTCTATGCGCCTGTGACTTCTGATCAATAATAATATTGTCAGAAGAGGCAACAAGGAATAGAAAATTCCTTTTTATGGGTTTCTTATTAGGCAAATGAACAGAATTTTCCTGTACAGTCTAATAAGCAAACCTCTGTCTTCAAAATAATAAAGCCTCATCCGCAGACTCTAGTTCTCTTCTAAATAAATGACAAACTTGAATAGTAATAAAAGCCATATCCTACAGGTGCTTAGCAACCACAACTCCCTCTGAAATCCATAGGAATTGTGGGTGCTCAGGAACTGGCCCATTGTCAGTTATAAAAGCAAAATTCTGGCAACAGTGTTCTTTCTCTCTGGCAGCTGTTGTAAACAGCACTGTTTTATTTTCATTTTGTTAGGGGTAGTCAACATAAATGAAAAGAAGATTTTTCTAAGTTTTAAAATGGAACTCTTTGATAGAGAATAAATATGAAAGATTACACTAGGATGTCGTCGTAAAGCCACTCTTCTGAAATATAATCCCATTTTAATGTGTTTATTGTCTGTTATGCTTTCCTCTTGTCACTATCCAATATGTAATATTTATGTGTACAATACTTCTTAAATTGTTATTATAAATATGTAGATGGTGTATTAAATAGGGATAGATATAACTGTCACATCGTGCTGCTTTTTGTGCTCTGTCTGGCATAACAGTCCATAGCAAGGTCAAAAAGGGAATATCAAGTCCTTAGCAAAAACTGAAATATACTTGGAGATTTTGTGCATTTCCAAGAACAAGAAAGGTCAGGGTCAGAATGGGTGCGTAGGCCCCAGTTCAGCAAAGCAGTGAAGCATTTGCTTAATTTCAAATATCTGAATACTCCTGTTGACTTAAAGAGATCTTCCTTATGCTCTTGACTTCAGTGGGACTACTGAAGGTGCTTAAGTGCTTTGCCAGATCTGGGTCAGAGTGTTCAGCACCCTGCAGGATTGAGCCCTTAATGATCAGTAGTTTGTGTGAATGTGACTTTAGAAGCATGAAAACAGAGTGCTCTCTAGGTGACTGACTGGGCAAAAACACTTTGAAGTATTATTTGATATATATATATACAGGATCTGTGGATATAGCAGAAATTTCTCTAGGCTGTATCCCATAATAATTCTCTTTCCCAGATGTATGGGCCCAGAACCTCAGGTACTTTAAATCAGCAAAAATGAGCTCCACTGATTTCAAGGGAACATTGTCTACTTTCACCAGCAGATGTTGGAGGATCTGGTCCATTGTATCTTAGCTGTGACTAGAATTGAGTATATGTAAGTTTCCCATATTTATTAAGAGCATTTTAATGTTTACTAATCACTTTGCATCATAAGTTGAAATTAAAATGCATCCTTTCAGTCATCTCAAAATGCTAGTGGTATTGCTGACTTTCCTTAACCTGATTACGTAGGATTAACTGAAATACCAATACTTCTAATTTTACAGCAAACCTTTCACTTCTTTTCAGCTATCAGGCTGAAGTGTTTATTATTTCAGTTCCCTGCAGGTTAGGAGAGCCTCATCCATTTTTGGGACTTGATAATGGGATACTAAACTCATCATCACTAGTCAGTACTTCAAATTTGGCCCAGGTCAATTTTAACTAAAAGTTGTTGGTTGGTTTAGTTTGTGTTTTATTATTCACATTTATTTTACACCCTTTGCTGTAGTATCTCTGTGCCTTATAAGGCATAAGTTGAAACATTCAAGATACCATTAAGAGAGACTAATCACTGTGCTAATCTACCCACCCATAAGATGACCTATGTGAAATGGACTGTGGCTACATCCAGAGTGCAGGCTAGGTCCCAGTGGACAACATCCACATCACAAAAACATCAGCACTATTAGCATTCCTGATACCAGTCTAGCAGCTAAAGAATGACTAAGTGTGGATTCAAGTATCAGAGGGGTAGCCGTGTTAGTCTGGATCTGTAAAAAGCAACAGAGAGTCCTGTGGCACCTTTAAGACTAACAGATGTATTGGAGCATAAGCTTTCGTGGGTGAATGCCCACTTTGTCGGATGCACAAGCTTTCGTGGGTGAATGCCCACTTCGTCGGATGCATGTGCATTCACCCACGAAAGCTTATGCTCCAATACATCTGTTAGTCTTAAAGGTGCCACAGGACTCTCTTGCTTTTTAAGTGTGGATTGAGGCCCATTAAGGGGGAAGCTTGAGGTGCTGGAAATAGAGGATTCCAGGCTGTAGGCCTATCAGTTCAGCACTTGCCACAAGTACTAACTGCACATCAGAAATAAAGCAAATAAATGGAGAAGACTATCAGTTACAAATTATTCAGAAAAGCAATAGGTGGTAACTGTTTCTCTGGCTCTCAATTTTTCTCAGACAAAAACAAAATAAAGATGCCATAACTATTCAAATATAATTTAATAAGTAGTATGGCTTTGTGCTTAAAATGCTAATACCCATTAAGAAAATGGAAAGCTGGGGAGAAAAAGCCCCAATCTATACTACAGCATACATCTGCAGAGCAGAAGAATCCTGATTTTCCTCCTTAAGGCTTCCCAGCTACATCCTGCCACCAGCAATGGGAATTAGTTTTTTGAAATGAGCTGTAAAACTGCTGTAATTCCCAAGACTTACATGGTGTATGCTTCAGTAAATAGGCTTATTACTTTTAATATGCTGCTACTGCTATTTTTAAATATAATCTATTGGAGCATTCAGTCAGGTATCAATATTGTAATACTTTTTACTGGCTTATTTTGTTACCTTTACCTTAAAAGAAAATACAAATCATGAAATGCTGGAGTTTGTAAGTAAATACTTTGAGGAGGTCCACGTATCTCAGATATGTCAATCTTCCTCCCACAACCCTAAATGCCCTTAAATTACATTTTTTGCACCATAACTGAATATCCTCTTTATAACCCAAATACTAGCTAGTCTTTCCCATCTTCCTTAAAGTTCTTCCATTCTGGATGCTGAAAGGTCTGTCTTAAATCCTAAAAAGCTGCCCTCCACCTCCAAAAATAAAACAATTAATGTGCTTCTTGGTCCAATGAAAACTGTACTAGAATATGGAAGAGAAATCAGGGCACCGCGTGTTTGAGGCAGAAAAAGGAAAGGAAGCTGACAGTACTCAACACCAAAAACAAGCAAGCAAACAAAAACCCAACCAAAATGGTGAGATGGGCATCTAGAGCAGAGGTTCCCAAACTTATTTGGCCTACCGCCCCCTTTTCAGAAAAAAAATTACTCAGCGCCCCCCTGGAAATCTACCTTCTTTAAGCGAACAAACAGAAAGATGCAGTGACAAATTTGCATTCTTTTATGTATCTATATGTCCTACAATATAGTAAAGAAAGATGCGTTATTAGAATATCGCCCACAACATCAGGTATACAGTGGTTTTTGCGTAGGACGGCAAAAGACAACCAAATTAAAATACTAATGAAACTAATAAACTGGGTTTTGTTCTTTGCTCAGCATTAGATATATGTATTTGATATTAAATTGTCAAAAATCAAACTAAATTTAAATTAATTTAAAAAATAATCAATATGCAATTAAAAATCAGTTAATAGTTTTAATTTAATTTGCACTTATTTAAATAATTGTTCCTCACTAACACACGCCTTATTTACCAATTAAGGCAGATGATTCAATAGATATAAATAAATGTTAATAGTTAACAGTTTTTTTACGATTTGATTCCCGTTTTTGTTAATATTGTAATAAAAATATGACAAATATATTGACTGTACACTTCAAATAGTACTGTACCGACACAAGCCTGCTACGATTTTATTATTAGTAAGCACTAGAGACACAGAAACGTACGGTAGATATGTAAGAAAATGTATAAAAATACTCACGTGTAAATTGCTGTTTTATTGAAACAACAATAATACAATTTGCTTTGTATGTGATCCGTAATCCGTAAAGATCGAAGGTATCGAATATGAATAAAAAATTTTAAATACTTATTGCACTATTGTTAACTGCTTTTTACACAATTCAGAAACAATCTAAATTAGATTTCATACATGTCGCCTATTTATAGTATCGTATTGTAAACAAGTCATTACATGCACATATTCCTGCCGATGCATACTGGACTTCCCGACAATGTGCGACACACTCGCCTGCCAACACTTGCTTGTTAAGAGCTGTTGGCGGACTTGACACCTGATCGGTTGTAATTTGTGAATTTATTTGGAAAATAAAGTAATCACTACAACTTTAACTCTATGTTACACAACAGATGAAACATGTACGAACGGTTTTTCAAAATTTTCTTATATTCTCTTCTTTCTTTATGCTTCCACCGCCCCCTTATTTTTATTCAACGCCCCCCAATTGTATCCGAGGCTACTACTGCCCCCCTGGATTGTTCCAGCGCCCCCCAGGGAGCGGTATCGCCCACTTTGGGAACCTCTGATCTAGAGAAACTATTACTCAGCTCAATACAATTGGAACTTGAAGTCCTGCTTCAGTTGACAAATTTCCTGGCAATAAGTTGCAGCTATTGGAGTTTAGTCCTTGAATAGGATATTAGCCAGAATGAAAAATATTTTCCTTAGACTATAACTGCTTTATTTATTAAGTTCAGCAGGTACAGCCTGCATCTTCTGAAAACAAATAGCAAATAGTTGTGGATGCTTTAAAAATTATTATAAAAATACTTTACAATTCAAAGTCAAGTCATCCAGCTTTTTACTTCAATCTGATTAAAAAATAACTTCTGAATCCACTTGCCATTCTATTTACATAAGTCATTTAAAGTTTTATCTCTGGTGAATTATGTCTGTGACCTCAGGCATGGGAAAAACTGTCATTTTCTCATTACATTTTTTCTTTAAACCAGTGTTGTTTTTTTCTTTGAAGTGCCCGCTGTTCAGCTAAGAGTCTCCCAATGATTCAGAATAGCTCCTATTCGCATTTCAATAGTAGGGCTAAAGTTAATCACTTTTTACAAATTAGTTACACCACATAACTTTGGAGTCATGCTGTTGGCTTCAATGGGGTTACCAGTGTAATTGAGATCAGAATATGGCCCTAAGTGGAAGAAGCACAAAACACTAGGGAAGGGAGATGATAGTTAGGAAGAAGATAACAAGAGGAAAAGAGGATTCAGTGGACAAGGCCTGAAACTACAGTTTTCCAGAGAAACCTGATTACGAAAAACATTTAAAATACATTGATTAAAGTATCACAAATATAAACGTCACTAGGAAGCATATTGTTTGAAACTGCCCAATCGGCAATCTGTGAGAAGGCAATATTTGTACTGGTTTGGTAACAAAGGAGAAGTGAAACTTTCCCCTGTCTTCAGCAGCATTTTCAGAAGTGCTGGTAAGCCCTTGCAGTGCATCAATACCTTTCCCCTGTCAGCATAATAATTGGAGACTTACATCCTGGTAATGTACAGAACCTACTACTTAACCTTCTTCCCACTCCTCTTTAAGGTTTGCCAACCTCTCTCTCCTTTCCCTGGTGGTTTTTGGCTGAGGTTCTCAAGGTCTTACACTCAGCTCAACAGCTTTTTTTTGTGTGCATGTCTGTCTATATATAACATGATACATTTTGAATGCCATAACTGATCAATTCCGAAATTTCAGGGAATGTTCTAGGTGTCAGTGGCCAGAAATCTAATTGATTTGGTGGAAAATCAGAAAACCAAATGGAGTGGAAATGGAGGATATATGAAGCCAGGTCCTGCAATCTGTTTAGCAGAGTCAGGGAGCGTCTGCAAGTGTCTGAAGATCAGATAATAGTTTGATGTGACCCATTAACATCTTCCAGCATAATACCCCTAATTCACCTCTGTCCATCCTCCCAACAGTGAACATGTTGACACCCTGAATGACTTGTCACCCAACTAGAAAGATGAGAAATAATAATGGGGCGGGGGGATGTGCATTAAAGGAAGTATGGGAGGCACCTAAGGGGAATGGGTATGTGCACATAGCCCCTGGCATAGTGGAATATGGGGGAGAGGGTAATGAGGGCACACAGAGGCCTTGGTGTGAGGGGGATGGTGGGGAATACACAGAGCTCCTGGTATAGGGGGAAGGAGGGATTCAGAGAAAGGGAGTGCACAAATAGCCCATGGCAGGGAGGAGAGAATGGGGGTCCCTGGTATGGGAGGCACACAGAATCAATGGGGAAGAGAGATGGGGAATCCCTGATATGAGGGAAGGGGGTAAGAGGTTCACCAAGCCTGTGGCATGGGGAGAAGGAGGGACTGGTGGGCGGTGATGCGGTAGACTCCCCACACTAACTCTGCAAGAGCTAAATTAGGCCAGTTGGGTCCAATCAGCTAATTAGGCTGCAAGCAGGGGAGATTTAGGCTGGAGGCAGCTAATTAAGGACTGGCTCACCTGTGCAGGAAGAGGCAGGGCCTGTTTAAAGCCAAGTAGCTAGCTATGGAGAAAGGTGTTGTGGTGAAAGGCTATAGGCTGTATTCATTTCCTGAGAGGCTGGAGTTGGAGGCTGGCAAACCCAGAGAAGGGGAAAGCCAGACATGTAGGAAGAAGCCCAGGGAAACAGTAGCAAGAGGTAGGACTGCACAGGGACTGTGGTTGCTTGTTTATAGGGTCCCTGGGCTGGAACCCAGTGTAGAGGGTGGGCCTAGATTCCAATACCAGCCACTGTGAAGTGATAAAGACGTTGGAGATGCTAGCTAGACAGCATGTCTGGAAGGATTGAATTCCCTGGAAGGGGAGGACTTTAGTAACCTGGCCAGAAGACCAAGCCATACAGAAAAAGCTGCAGACCCAGGAGTAACCAAGGTAGAAGTGTGCAGTAAGACAGGAGAAGGCTGCACTGGAGAGAGAGAGCAAGCTGGTAGAGCTAGTCCCCAGGATAGCCAGAAGGAGGTTCCTGTGACAGGGGGACACAGAATTCTGCCAAGGATCATGGTATTGGGGAGGCGGGGGAGCACTAGGGGCACAGACTTCCTGGCAGAGGAGACTGAAGGTCTCTGGTCTAGGGTAAGGGAGTAAGGGGCACACAACACCTATCATTGGGGAAGGGGGCAATGGAGGGGAGTGAGCAAACACAGAACCATTGACATGAGGCAAGAATGACAGACTCTAGTATGGCAAGTGTGTGTGTGTGTGTGTGTGTGGAGTGGAAATATACAGAACCCTGGCATGAAATCCATGTCCATGAAATAGAGGTGGATTGGAGGGTGGTACACGGGGAGCTTGGGGGGATGAGAGAGTAATGCAAGTAGCCCCTGGTGTGTGTGCGTGCAGGGAGCTCAGCCTACATAAGCTATGAAGTGTGTGACACCCTAAAGGACTCTAGGAGGGGCTGGATTATATCTAAGGCCTGGTCTACACTGGGGGAGGGGTATCGATCTAAGTTAAGCAACTTAAACTACATGAATAACGTAGCTGAAGTCTATGTACTTAGATCTACTTACCGCGGTGTCTTCACTGCAGTAGGTCAACTGCTGACACTCCCCTGTCAACTCCGCCTACGCGTCTCGCTCCGGTGGAGTACCGGAGTCAATGGGAGAGTGCTCAGTGGTCGATTTATCGCATCTTCACTAGACGTGATAAATTGACCCCTGCTGGATCGATCGCTCCGGAGGTAAGTGTAGATATGCCTAGAGTAATGCCAAGTTTGTGGGACTGCGCTGCTTTGACGACCTCCCCCAGCCATCTGGTCTGACTGAAGTGACTACTTCCTTCACTCAGGGCTGCCTGGGGAGAAGTGGGGCAAAAGGGGAAGCTTATCCTGGGGCCCGCAGATGAAGTGGCCTTGCAACCTGGCATACAAGGTCATAGTGCCACTCAGGTTGGCCTGCCCACCTATCGCAGTCTCCATCTCCATAGGGGTGGCCAGGCCAAATTTGAGTGGCATTACAACTCCATGCAGTAGGTCACCACACCGACCGAATTTGGCCTGTCCGTCCCTCCATCCCCATTTATGAAGGGGCAGATAGGCTAAACCTGAGAGGCGCTGTGTCCTGATTTACCACTGGAAATGTTGGTGGTGTGCATCTTGACAAGGTAAAGGTACATGGGGAATATGCCCTTACATTACAGAAACCATTTTGTTGCTTGAAATAGTCTCACCAAATGTGAGGGGGTGGAAAATATTTTTCCTTTAAGGGAACAAAGAACAGCAATCTTAAGACAGGACAAAGTGGGAAACTTCTCCAGCCAAACTTTTCTCTTTTGCACGCTCAGTACAACAGCAACATACTATTTCCTTTTTTCTGATGCGTGCATTGAAATCCACTCTCCTCCATTTTGTGGGCTTCAGCACTATCACTTAATCGTACCTTCATGCACAGCGCTATTTGAACAGGGTGTTCAAGTACACTTCGTTTTATTGTAATAGCTGTTCTAGGGACAGGTCTCTGTCTTGAGGATCACTGTCTATGCTGCTGTGTTTAGTGCCCCTTCCCAAATATAACTGTCTGTGACAGACTTATTATCAATTCAAATTTTGCTTGCCTACCTAGACTGTGTGATGACTGGAAAACTGGTGAAACAATGAATTGAAGAGTGTGAAAGCTCAGCAGTTCAGAAGGAGAGGGGTTTCTAATCCAACTGTTTAAAACTTTTTTTAATAACACCTGATTAACTTCAATGGCTAGTTGGCACTTCAGATAAAGGGCATCTTTGTTAAAGATTCAGTTCAGCTAACCTTTCAACTGTGAGGTATGAGAACTCATACTAAACATACTCTAAGACAGAGTTTCTCAACATTTGTTGACCACTTATTTCAGGTCAAACTTTCATGACCTCCTTATATTTACTATAAAAGTAAAGAGTAAAAAATGTGTAAATGAAAACAATCATGTGCCTATATAATGTTTTGTGTCTCTTATGTCTCAAGAGGTTGATGGAGAATACTTGACCTTAAGGATAAGGGTATGTAAAGGTGTGTGGAGGGTGAGTTTGTTTGTTTTGTTCTTTTAGACTGTAACAATTTTCAATGCCTTTTGTGATACCTCCCTTACCCCTGGTGATCAGGTCCCACCAGTTGAGAAACACTGCCTAAGGTCTCCAGGAGGTTCTCCAGCAAAACCAGAGAAGAGCAGACTTAGTATTTCTGATATTTCTAAGGCAAAAAGTAAGCAGCAATAAGTACTTATTTTTTTCAATAAAACCTTTCAGACTTTCACTATGCATCATTAGGAAGCAAAAGATGAATAATCCCAATTTAAAAAAAAAATCTTTTTGGTACATCTTCAATGCTGTTCTGCTTAACCAAACCATGCTAAGCAAATCCAAGCTCAACAACTATTTCAAAAGTAGCTGTAGTTATTAGAGTTTGGATGGGCATTAATGCCAGTCATGACGGTCAGACTCAGTTTAACTGAAATTCCTAATGAATTATCTCTGTTTTGCTACTTCTCTATAGCTAACTCAGACAAGAACTTGTAAATAACATGTTAACAGCAAAGCAAGTGCATTTTCAATTGATTTTAATAAAACTAATGTTAAAATTACATAATACCCAGGTTAAGAAAGAGTGTCTGTACATCTGAGTATAATGCTTAAATTATCCAAAAGTATAAAGGTTTGTTTGAAAGTCATGAAATAAAAATAGTACATAATCTGCAGTATCCCAAATTAAGGTTAATAAATTCAGTGATACAGTTGAAGTATTAGCATCCAATTATTCGGGTACATCACTCATGAAAAGTGTCCCTCAGTAATTGAGAATTTAGGATAGGCTGTCCCTTAGAAAATACAATCCATCAGGGAAGTATTCCAGTTATTTTCCTGACCTTGCTTCTCATCAGCATTCCAGCTCATCTCTCCAGGTATTGCTGATGTCTGGTGATGTCCCTCAACCACCTGATGGTGTCCAACACCATGATTTGCCGCATCAGCCGAGCGTAGCACTGACCAATTCCGCATTCTCGCAACACTCGCTCAAGGGCTCCGATGATCAACGTGTGAGTTTGAACTTCGTAACCCCTTGCTCTCAAGGTATCAGCCAGAGGGGCGTATTTCTCCAGCTTTTGAGATCAGGCATCGCAGAAGGCCAGGGTTCTGTTTTCAAAGAGAATTGTGACGTCCACCATGACTATTAGATGAAATTACTTTAACTTTTAAATCAGGAGAATTATGAACTACAGTGTTTTAAGGCAAATGATACCCTAGTTTGTGCTGACATTCTCCAACAGATTGACAAGCAGACTTGCTTTATCAGTACATATGATTACACCATTTTAACCTCATATTTTTTTTCTAAACCTTTCAGAAAAGTGTTTTAAATTCAGCTGTTGTGTAAGAGTGCCCTCTTGTGGCGGTTCCTTTGTCATAGTCTCAAGGTAATTTGGCTTGTGTAAGGTTCTATCAGACAAAGTTTTGCTCAGATTTAACTAGGGTTGCCAATTTTGGTTGGATGTATTCCTGGAGCTTTCATCACATGACCTAATCCTTAAAGAACAATCTTTAAATCCTGGAGGGTTGGAAACCATAGGGTTAACACAATGGGCTTTTAATATATTTTAGTGTATTTTACAGTAAACACTTAAAAGTTGTTGCTGCTTTAAATTATTTAAATATTCAGTCAATCCCTTAGAGTATTCAGCTGAAATTCTGGCCCCTTTGAAGTCAATAGCAGTTTTGTCATTGACATAAATGGGGCCAGGATTTCTCTCTTCAGCTCCATCCAGTGCAAACAGGGCAAAGAATGTGGCAGCACAACTGAAAATTGGTTAGAGGCTAAATTTAGTCAAGTTCATAAAATAGTATGTTACTGAAAAATAGGACCTGCTGATGGAAAGATAAGGCCCACACGCCCAAATGTTTGAGGCAAGTCTAACTTGGGCTACATTTATTTCTGCAGTATTATTTAGTATGACTACTTAAGTACTGATTTTTTTTTTCCAGTCAAACTTCATACTTACACAAGTGTGTACAACTGTGGGCTCATCAATCTGAGAGTTAACCTTTTACACACACACACACACACCCCCTGCTAGATAGGTGCCTGTCTATAAATGGTTGAGAGTGTAAAGTAGGTACAAATTTCAATGTATGTAAATCTTTTTTTCTTACTGAAAAGGATCACTTTTTTTTTTCTGTTCCCTCTTTAAAATTCAGTGAATTTAATGCTTTTGAAAAGTTCAGGTTTGGCAGTTCTCACTGAAATCTCCTAATTATCTGTAAAACAGATATAACATCATGAACTCTGGCAATGAGGGCTTCCTTATACTGATCCCACAACATGCCATAATGTTGCGGGAGAAAGCTCCAAGGTTTTTTGTTTTTTGCTCTGGGATGATGCCATGCCCAAATGTTAATTTGAAACCAGGGCGGATTGAGTTAAATCAGTGATTTAAATCCTGATTTAGCAAGAAACTTTGATTTAATTTTTTTTTTTGGTCATTTGTACTTTAATTATTGTCCTAAAGAAAAGTTGATTTTCATTGTTTAGTAACCATTAAAACATGTTGATTTGCAACTAAATATAACTGTTACACACATTTGGTACTTACTTTTGCTACCAGGAGGGTACACTGTCTATGCACATTTAATAAATTATATAGCTTAACATACATATATTCAGATTAATTTTTACATTTTTATCATAGAAAATGATGCATTGCATTCTCACTTAATAGATTTTTTTTTAACATTGAATTGGGTCAAGCTCTGTTTAGATTTGGTATTGGAGTTCAATTAAAGATCTGCAAAAACAGTACTTTAATGTTTTTATTAGTTAACTACATTAAATATACTGGATATGCAAGAAAATTATCAAAATATGTTATGGTTTTAAAACCATAACCAGTTTATTAAACAAAGAGAGTGAATTGGGCTGGTAGCTTCTCGTCAGCAAGTCCTTCCAGATTTTAGCACTTATAATTCTCATTCTCACATCTAGTCTTTATTCTAGACTGGAGAAGGAAAAGAAGCTTTCCTCCTCTTTCAACTGCCAATTGGTTTCTTAACTTTGAATGAACAGCTGAATAAACTGAAATGAAGAAAAGATTCTCTCTGAATCTGCGGAACAGGCTACTGCTGTCAAAAGCTGGTTTAGCACTTCAACAAAGTCTGGTTTTAGGTACTTAGCCAGCAATTTTCACCAGTTCAGTGGTTTGACTTTCTTTAAAACTTTAGCAGCAAACATGTACTGCTAATATTTTTTTACTGAATTTGAGTGATTGTAATAGATTACAACTTATGTTCAGGACTACATTTCAAATTTAATTTTAAATAGGTTTTAGTTTAAAACAGAAATGTATTCAACTTTTTTTAATTTAGATTAATTAAATCATTGATTTTTATCCACCCTGTTTGAAACTGGATTTAAAACTAATCCAGAGGATGCGTGGTGCCTAACAGTTACAGCAAAAGATTGTTGTATATCTGTATTCAGATACACTGGGCGTGTGACCTAACACAAGAGAGGAAATTGAGACATTGTTTGAGGTCTGAGGGATAGAAATGACTTTGGAGCTTGCCTGAAGGAATGCTCCATAGACAGTATAAATGGCTGTCTTCTGTCTCAGCACAAACTTGCCTCTAACTAATAGTGTTAACTATCTTTTTATTTTTATGATTTCCCTATTTTCTTTCAATAGTCTTGCTTCCCCTTCTCTTCCCCCCACCCCCCATTCAGGAAAGCTAGTGGGCAGTAGTGGAGTCAGCATGGCACCCTCCATTAAAGATACCATTACCTGCTTTAGTATTACTGACAAGTCAGGAGGACAGGCACTGGATCAATGTACTAACTGATAAATCACAAGATGGGGTGGAGGTGTCTCCTATAGGCCACTAAATCAGATAAGGGAACAGGATGAGCAGCTCTTCAAACATCGACCTATAATGTGTCTCATGTGGCATTTAAATCTGGAGAACATATTCCAGAGGTCTCATGCTGCTGATGGTAAAATGTCCTTGGAGTTGCTAAAACTTACAAAGAGCTTTCTAACATAAAAAGTATCGAAAGCACCTCAGGGTAATTCTATATTCAACCTCATTCTGACAGATAAAGATGAATGGAACACAGATAAAAATTTGCTTAAGTGCAATTGATCACAACTTAATTTCATTTGCTTTATACAGATATTTTCTGCTTTATAAAGATCAACTTGCCCAAACTAAGAACAATTAGGAGCAAAACTGACTGGAAAGAAAATATTGTGGAAAGAAATATTTAAACATAAAAATGAATAACCGAGAATCTTTTATGAATGCTTTGTTAGATACCCAAGAGAACAAAATTCTGCAGGCATGAAAGATGGCTTCTTAAGGTTAAAAAAAAATCCTGGGACTTACAGGTACCTACATGTGAGAGATTTCTAATAAAAGGCCACAATAACAATTTAAAAACAAATGGAAAAATGAGGACGCTTATAGCATTGAGTAAAAATGAGCAGTTAGGAAATGCAGACAACTGATAAGGGAAGCTAAAGGTATCAATAAAAACTCTATTTGCTGGTAGAGTTAAGGACAATAAGAAGAAATTCTTTATATCATGAAAAAACAAAATCCTAGTAATGATTGAGGTCCGATATGAGACAAAAATGGTAAAATTATCAATTGTGATGCAGAAAAGGCAGAAGTATTCAACAAATATTTCTGACCCATACTTAGAAAGAAGCAAGATGATGTATTCCTATCTTAAAGTGATAATGAAATACCTTCTATCCCATCAGTAACTAGAGAAGATGTTAAACAGCAATTAATTGCTGTAAATTAAATGTTTTTAAATTTGAAGGACCGGGTAACTTGCATCCAAGAATATTTAAAAGAATTGGTTGAGTTTTTTGGATCATTAATTATTTTTTTAGCAAATCATGGAATATGGGGAAAGTTCCAGAGGGCTAGAAAAAGCTAATGTTGTACCAGGATTTAAAAAAGGGAAACAGGATGACTTGAGAAACTATAAGCCAGTTAACATCGCTCCAGAGCAAAATTATGGAAAGGTTGGAGTGGGACACAATCATTAATGAATCAGAAGATGACAGCAGAACTAATACCAGTGAACATGGTTTAATGGCAAATAGGTCTTGACATACAAATTAAATAGTGGTGTGCTGCTTGTTGTTTGTTTGTTTTTTAGTTCACAGGGTTGATAAAGGTAACTGTGATACAATGTAGTGAGACTTTTATAAGGCATCTGACTTGTTCCACATGATATTTTGATTTAAAAATTAGCATTTTACAAAAACAGTGTAGCCCATATTAAATGAGTTTAAAAACCGCTTAACCGGTAAAGCGAAAAATATAATTGTGAATGGGGAATTATCTTCGTTTCTAGGATATGTTCTTATTCCAATGCTAGTCAATATACTTGACAATGAAGAAAATATAGGATTATTGGTAATAAAATTTGCAGATGACTCAAATTGGTGGAGTGATAAATAATGAGCAGGACAGGTCAGTCACACAGACCAATATGCATTGCTTGGTGAGGTAGGCTCATTTGAACAACAAGCATTTTAACACAGCCAAATGCATGGTGATACATCTAGGAATAAAGAATGTAGGTCAAATTTATAAGTGATTGTATTCAGGAAAGCAGTGACTCCAAAAAGGATTTAAGGTCATAGTAAATAATTGAACATGAACTCTCAGTGTAATGCTGTAGATAAGGGTGGCAAATGCTGCTTTTGGATATCTAAGCAAAGGAACATTGTGGGAATACAGGGGGAATTACCTATGTATATGTGAGACCATTAATGGAATACTGCATCCAGTTCTGGTCTGTACACTTAAAAAGATTTGACAAATTGGAAAACATTCAGACAAGCTACAAGAATAAGGAAAATATGCCTTCTAGTATAGGATGTCTATACTTTGAGTTGGGAGTCCTGATTTCCAGTTTGAGGAGACAAACTCACGCTAGCTCTCATCAAGCTAAATATAGAATTTTGCTGAATTGTCATGAACTGCAGGATGGGCTAGCTGCCCTGAGTACATGCCTAGGGTTTTGCACAGATGTGCTAGCCCCTTGCGTTTGTGGCTACATTTGATTTTTTTTTTTCTATTTTTTTAGAGCGAATGTCTCCTCGGTGGGAATCACACTCGCAGCTTCAAGTGCAGACATACACCTCTACGCCGATTTAACGCTGTCCTTAGGAGCAAAAAAAAAAATCTTACCGCGTTATAGGTGAAACTGTGTTATATCGAACTTGCTTTGATCCACTGGAGAGCTGCTTTACTGCGTTATATCCAAATTTGTGTTATATCGGGGTAGAGGTGTAGTCATAGTGAGAGACTAAAGAATCACAATCTGTTTAGTTTATCCAAGAGAAGATTAGAAGTGACTTGACCTTAATTTACAGGTTACCTGGGGGAGAGATTTCTGATAGTAGATGGCTCCTTAATCTAGCAGTAAAAGGCATACAGTAGAGCCTTAGGCTTGGTCTACACTTACCCCCCAAGTCGAAGTAAGGTACGCAAATTCAGCTACATGAATAACGTAGCTGAATTCGACATACCTTACTTCGAACTTACCGCGGTTCAGACGCGGTCCACACGCGGCAGGCAGGCTCCCCGTCGACTCCGCGGTACTCCTCTCGTTGAGCTGGAGTACCGCAGTCGACGGCGAGCACTTCCTGGTTCGATTTATCGCGTCCAGACCAGACGCGATAAATCGAACCAGGAAGTTCGATTTCCAGCCGCCGAACTAGCGGCTAAGTATAGACCAGCCCTTAGTTACAAACACCTCGGGAATGAAGATTCTTCATAACACTGAAACGTTCATAACTCTGAACAAAATGTTATGGTTCTTTCAAAAGTTTACAATTGAACATTGACTTAATACAGATTTGAAACTTTGCAGAAGAAAAATGCTGCTTTCCCTTTTATTAGTAGTTTACATTTGACACAGTACTGTACTATATTTGCTTTATTTGTTTATTTGGTCTCTGCTGCTGCCTGACGGCATACTTCCAGTTCCAAATGAGGTGTGTGTGGCTGACTACTCAGTTCGTAACTCTGGTGCTCGTAACTCTGAGGTTCTACTGTAGTTAAATCCAATGGTTACCTTTTAAGAATATATTTTCCTTCCACTTTATCTGTTTAATTCTTCATAATTAACGGGCAAAAGGAATCATTTGATATAGAAAAGTGATCTTCAACTAAAGCAAATGTTAAAGGATCCTTTGTTCTAGATTTTTTTTTTAGCTTGATTTTTTTTGTCCGTGACTATCTATTTTTTTAAACTGCCTCACATAGAGACAAGCTGTAGAAATCATGCTCTAAAGTTGTAGAATCACTACATTGTCTCTAAAATGATGTTTCTGTAACATAGGCTGTTTGTGTCAGACAACATGCTTGCTGCACGGAAGTCCCACTGGAATGAAAGACACACCTGTTTGCAGCACAGTCTGAGCAAAGAACAAGAGATCAGTGTTCCCAGGCTGCAGAGCTGCTCAATGTCCTATCCTGATCCTGTCCCTCTGTACAGCCCACTGACACCTTGCAGATCACTGAGACCACTTGGACTCTGCAGTCCTTGAAACAGAGTAACCCAGTTTGTAGACACAACATGTCTTCCAGGCTCCCAGGTATTCTAATGAAGTATTTTTTGCTTTTAACTTGTAGTGGGTTTTGCTGGAAGGAGGAAAAGCTTGAATTGGCTCATTTTTCATACTGCTTCTTCCTTTTTTTCTTGGATTTGTTTGTTGGATATTTCATTGGGGTTTTTTTCTTGTTCATTGTTTGGCAGATAATGGCACCAAATTTTGAAAGGTCTGAATGCTTCAGGGAACTAAACTCAGGTCTGCCATGTCCTAAGCCAGGGCCTTCCTCTTCAGCTGTAATTCATGATGCTGATGAAAAGGAGAATGTGTGCACTTTTTGTGGTTACTTAACAATGTTGTTCACTTTTGTATCCGCACAAGTAAAAACATCCCACAGGTCCGTGAAGCGAGCCCTTTATCATCTGGCTCTTTTAAATGTATAGAAAAGTTAGCGTTTGGCTTTCACTTTTGGTTCAGGTGCGGGATAGTTAGCCCATCCAACCCTAGGCCTAGGTCCCTCAGGAAGACATGAATCCTGGGGTGTGCTTCACCTGCTCTGATAAGGTTGGAGATGGCACAAGCAGTTAGATTGCCTATCCGTGAGACATGGCAGTACGATTGAGGCAACCAGCAGAATGATAAAAACCAAACTCTCCCACCAACGTACAGAAAGATTGGACTTTTATTGATATTTCAGGAACAAAGGAATTTGTCGGAAAATATGATTCATGGCATGTTACATTTGGAAATATGTAGCTAGAATTTCAGAGTATGTATTTAATACTAATCACTTGCTGAATTTTTTTTGCATAGTTTTTGCTTTGTTAATACTCTATCTATTTATTGAAAACCTGGCATGGCTAGATACACTGAACCTGATGTAACGTGCCTGTTTTTAAAAAAAAAAAAAAAAAACTTTCAGAGACACTCCTTGTGGGTGCACCTGTACAATGGGGGGATGCATTATCACTATAGTAAATAGTCAAATCTACATACACCCTTCAGGTACACCTGCATGGTATATGGTAGGTCTCCTATACCCTTCATATCACAACTCCACAAACCTTTTTTATAGCCCATACAATGCTTCATTGTATGTATTTGGGGTTTTATAATTTAGTGCTTCCGCTATTTAGTGAAACTGAGATCATGGGTATGTCTTCACTGCAGATTCTTGCATTAACTCATTTTGAGTTAACCTTGCTCAAGTGAGAACTGTCATGCTGCGAAATAACATTAGAGCTGCAAAGTGTGGTTGTGTTAGCAACTGAGGATTTGAGGTAACTTGACCTTTAGCCTAGCTCCACTGTCAGGCCAGCCAGCTCAAACTAGAAGCATCGCTACACTCAGGTTAATGGTTTGTGTATGTGGATGGGACTTGAGTTATGGGCAAAGCATGAATTAACTTCTGCAATGAAGACAAGCCTTCTATCTCTCCTAAGCTCCACGTATCCTAATCTGATATAAGGCATGATTAAAAAATTGGATAGTGTTTTAGAATATGGAACTTCATATTTTTATGCAGCATTTTAAAACTATTTTTAAAATTGGTGGCCATTTTGCTGTGCCCTGCCTCCCCAGGTTTTAATCTGTGGTTTTGTCTATACTCATATGGGTAAGGACTCGTATGGGCATAGGCAATAAGGGTAAAGTCTGCAGTAGAGAACAGTGTGTTTTACCTTTTTTTTTCTCTTCTAAAGTGAGTTCCACTTTGGGTTTTTTT
Organism: Terrapene triunguis; assembly: GCF_002925995.2. NCBI lineage: Eukaryota > Metazoa > Chordata > Testudines > Emydidae > Terrapene > Terrapene triunguis. Next base: position 34,491,967 of record NW_020664413.1, on the reverse strand, counting down.
TTAGTCAATTTGGTCAGACATCCATGCATTACTGTTAGTTTATAACATTGCAGACAAAGGATTTAAATCCCTGCAAATCCTTGTTTTAATTTAGTTTTCATGACATTGTATTATATTTGTAAGGGTTTTTTAAAACAGTGCATTTTGGGACTAACGTACTACACTTTTTAAAAGGCCACTATCAACTCAAATTTACTAGTTTCAGAATCCTTGTCTTAGCAGTCTGTCTTAAAAAAATTTTTTTGCTTCAAAGTGTGCCTTTTCAGCAGGCAAACATGCCAAAACGATGTTCTGAAGGTTGTTGTGAACTCCAGTGTGAGTGTGCATGTAGGTTATGGCCCCTGTGAGGGCTCCAGGCCAGGTCTGTTGTCACCTGGATGGTTTCCCCTACAGGACAAGAGGAACCACTCCCAGCTAAACCAAGGAAGAGAAGGAGAACTTCATGGCAGAAGAAACCCCTAAATCCTGGTTTTTCTTCACCTCCCCAAATTCTCAGTGTGAGGAAATATGGGCAGACTGGTGAAGAGAGAAAACAGTATACCTTTTAAAGGAAGGCGACAACTGCTGATGGTGGGGAGATGTGTGTGTGTGTGTGTGTGTGTGTGTGTGTGTGGTACAAATAATTAAAAAAGCTGAAGAAAAACAGTAGTGCAAGAACTCCATGAAACACTGCATATCAGAGGTGTTGGGGAAGATGCCTATCTTGGCTTTTTTGGACCTGTTGGACAGAAATTAGCATAGCCATCTTAATGTGTGTCTATCATTTCCTGCGAAAACACATAGGCAGTTCAACAATATCTCCTGATCGACAGGATCAAAGGTGACTGAAGGATCAAGTAGTATCATTGTCACCTCTATGAGGAGGCCATCCGTTAGTAAAAGTGCTTTCGCCCAGAGGCACCATCCCCTGAGTTCCTATTAGCCGTGGTTCCCAGCCAATGGGAATGCGGAGCCAGTGCTCTGTGTGGGGGTAGTGCATGGAGCTCCATAGCACCCCCCCCCCCACCTAAGAGCCGGACCTGCTGGTCGCTTCCGGGGCACAGCACAGTGCCAGGACAGGTAGGGAGGGGCTAGCCTGCCTTAGCCCTGCTGCACCCCGACTGGACTCTTTAATGTCCTGGTTGGTGGTGCTGACCCGAATCGCCAGGGTCCCTTTTCGACCAAGCATTCTGTTCGAAAATTGGACACCTGGCAACTCTACTTCTCAAACATGTGCTCGTACAGCCCAAGACATCTGTGCTCCAGCCATAAGATTTCATGTTTCGCATATCAGACAGACATTAACTTTGAAAGTAATGAATTTTACATTTTGGTATAATCTTTTGGCAGTGTACTAATGAGGGTGTAAATCAGGGCTGGGCAAACTACGGCCTGCGGGCCAGATCCGGCCCCTCAGGGCTTTGGATCCAGCCTGCGGGATTGCCCCCCCCTTGGCGCCGTGGGCCCTGCGCCACTCTCAAAAGCGGCCCTCGGGCGGGGAGGCAGAAGGCTCCACGTGCATTGCCCTTGCCTCCAGCCACTGCCCCCTGCAGCTCCCATTGGCCGGGAATGGGGAACCATGGCCAATGGGAGCTTTGGGGGAAGTTCCTGTAGGCACAGCAAGGGCAGCACAGGCAGAGCTCTCCGCCCCCCCCCCCCCAGGGGCCACAGCCAGGGCAGGCATGCATGCAGGGAGCCTGCCCTGGCCCCACTATGTGCTGCTGCCACCCCGGAGCTGCTTTAGGTAAGCGGGGCCGGAGTCTGAACCCCTCCTGCATCCTGCCCCCCAACTCCCTGCTCTAAGACCCCTGCCTGCACCTCGCACCCCTCCTGCACCCCAACCCCCTGCCCTAAGACCCCTCATACACTCCGCACCCCTCCTCTGCCCCAGCCCTGCATGCAATTTCCCCACCCAGATGTGGCTCTTGGCCCAAAAAGTTTGCCCACCCCTGGTGTAAATAGTGCAATCATTTGGTGTGACTTCAGATGCCAACATAATTACAAGAATTAAAACTGTATCAAGCTATACCAGGTTTGAACACTGAGTGGCACTAGGATAGTACCTTTTGAAATTTACACTGTTCATCTTTTGCTTTTTTTTTTTTTTTTACATTGAACCAAGAGATTAATTTTTAGGCTGTCAGACTCAACTCTTCTTTCTTAGCTTGTTCATTAACTATTAAATTATCCAATTTCTTGTATTCATTATTAATGGTTATCAAACTGGCATGATCTCCAAAGGTAACTTATGGAATATAACTAAGGCCTTGTCTTCACACAAGCTGGAACTGAAATAACTAAATAGCTTGTAATTCACCCCTTTAGTTATTTCAGTGCAAGTCTCGGGGTGGATGCTTACTCCAGATTGAGTGTCCCATTTAAAAGTAATTTTGTGGGGGGGGGGGGGGGGGGGGACAATTTAAATGGAACTGAAATAAGACACTTTTTAAATCTGAAATAAATGTCCAAAAAGAGACTCTCACTGAAATAACTAAAGGTGTGAATTTTGTTTGTTTTGGATCCCTCTTGTGTGCAGACAGCCCTTAAACTTTATAGAGCAAATGAAATTTCTCTCTATATCTATATCTATATATAGTGACAAAGTTCCTCCTCTATCTTGGTGGGTCCTGTGCTTATTGGTGGATTTTCTTGCCTCAGAGATTCACCATGTGGGTTGGGGAACAGCCCAGAGACCTTCCCCTCTGGAAGAACCCACAGTCCAGGTCAAGTGGGAGATTTGGGGGGAACCCGGGCCCGCCCTCTACTCCGGGTTCCAGCCCTGTGGACTGCAGCTGTCTATAGTGCCTCCTGTAACAGCTGCATGACAGCTACAACTCCCTGGGCTACTTCCCCATGAACTCCTCCAAACACCTTCCTTATTGTCACCACAGGACCTTCCTCCTGGTGTCTGATAACGCTTGTGCTCCTCAGTCCTCCAGCAGCACACCCTCTCACTCTCAGCTCCTTGCACCTCTTGCTTCCAGCTCCTCACACTCGCACCACAAACTGAAGTGAGCTCCTTTTAAAACCCAGGTGCCCTGATTAGCCTGCCTTAATTGATTCTATCAGCTTCTTCTTAATTGGCTCCAGGTGTTCTAATTAGCCGGCCTGCCTTAACTGGTTCTAGCAGGTTCCTGATTACTCTAGTGCAGCCTCTGCTCTGGTCACGCAGGGAACAGAAAACTACTCATCCACTGACCAGTATATTTGCCCTCTTCCAGACTCCTGTACCCCACTGGTCTGGGTCTGTCACATATCCCTCCCCCCTGCTCAACGCCAAGGGGTTGGGCAGCTTGGGATGCCAGACAGTGCACACGTGACAAGCCATTGGCGTTGCCATGACGGCTCCCTGCTCTGTGTTGCACACGGAACTGGAAAGGTTGGAGGGATAAGAACCATCTGGTCACCCTTGTGTTCTTCTCCTTATTCCGCTGCATCCATTGAAGAGGGGGATGGTCAGTCACGAGGACAAATCTGCACCCGAGCAGGTAGTAGCGCAATGTTTCCATGGCCCATTTTACAGCGAGGCATTCTCTCTCCACCACTGCATATTTTTGTTCCCTTGGAAGGAGTTTCCGACTGAGGTATAGAATTGGGTGTTCCTCCTCCCCGACCATCTGTGATAGAACGGCCCCCAACCCTACTTCTGATGCATCCGTCTGCAGGATAAACTCCTTGGTGAAATCAGGGGCTATCAGTACGGGGTTACTGCAGAGGGCAGTCCGTAGGTCTGTGAATGCTTCCCCTGCTGTGTCAGACCATCTCACCAGATCAGGTCCACGGGCTTTCACTAGGTCTGTCAGGGGCCTTGCCCTTGTGGCAAAGTGGGGGATAAATCGTTGGTAATACCCCCACCACGCTTAGGAACGCCCGGACTTGTTTCTTGCTACTTAGTCGGGGCCAATTTTGGATGGCCTCTAACTTGTTCACTTGGGGTTTTACCAGACCTTTTCCCACAATGTAGCCAAGATATTTGGCCTCCGTAAACCCTACAGCGCACTTGGCAGGGTTTGCTGTAAGGCCAGCTCGCCTGAAGGTATCGAGGACTGCCTCCACCTTCTCCAGGTGGGTTTCCCAGTCTGGGGTATGAATGACCACATTGTCCAAGTAGGCAGCAGCATAACTGTTATGCGGGCGTAATAGCTTGTCCATGAGGCGCTGGAAGGTAGCTGGGGCCCCATGTAGTCCAAAAGGGAGGACAGTATATTGAAAAAGACCCTCTGGTGTAGAGAACGCAGTCTTTCCCCTTGCAGAAGACGCAAAGGAAATCTGCCAGTACCCCTTTGTCAAGTCTAGGGTAGTCAAGTACCGGGCATTACCCAGACAGTCCACTAGCTCATCTATGCGAGGTATGGGGTACGCGTCGAACTGGGATACTTCGTTTAGTCGCCGGAAGTCATTGCAAAAATCTTGTGGTGCCATCAGGTTTGGGCACCAGCACGATTGGGCTGGACCACTGACTGTGGGATTCTTCGATGATCCCCAACTCCAGCATTTTTTACTTCTGCTTTTATTTCCTCCCTTTTTGCCGCTGGCACCCGATAGGGCCTCATTGTTACTCTGGCCCCAGAGTTCGTGATGATGTGGTGATATGTCTCAGTTGTTCGACCCAGTTTTGTCGAGAACACATCTTGGTTCCGGAAGATCATCTCAGACACCTCATTCTTCTGGTCTGGTGTTAAATCAGGAGACACTCTCACCTGTTTGGAAGGCTTGTTTTCCTGGGTTAGGTCTTTTTGGACCTTTGTGCATGCCAGGGTTTCAGAAGGTTAACGTGATAAATCTGTTCTTGTTTTCTGCATCCTGGCTGCTGCACCTTGTAGGTTACTTCCCCCACAGGTTCAACCACTTCATAGGGCCCCTGCCATTGGGCCAGAAGCTTGCTTTCTGCCGTGGGTACCAACACCGTAACCCGATCCCCTGGTTGGAACTGTCGCACTTTTGCCTGGTGATTGTAATGGGTTCGCTGGGCCTCCTGTGCCTTCTCCAAATGTTCCCGTACAATAGGGGTAACCCGGGCTATCCGGTCTCGCATCTGCATTACATGCTCTATTATATTTCTCCCCTCATTGGGTTCCTCTTCCCAGATCTCTTTGGCGATATCTAGTATGCCACGGGGGTGACGCCCATATAATAACTCGAAGGGGGAAAACCCAGTTGAGGCCTGAGGTACCTCCCGGATAGTGAACATAAGGTAGGGTAGTAGGGTGTCCCAATCCTTCCCGTCCCAACTTACCACCTTCCTTATCATAGCCTTGAGGGTTCGTTTAAGCCTTTGTACCAGCCCATCAGTCTGGTAGACCGAAGTTCTCAGGGTATGTATATGGAGCAGCGTACAGAGGTCCTTCATTAGCTTCGACATAAATGGGGTTCCTTGGTCGGTTAATATCTCCTTCGGTAGCCCCATTCGGGCAAAGATCCCCACCAGCTATTTGGCTATAGTTTTAGAGGCCGTGTTCCGCAGGGGGACGGCTTCTGGGTAGCAAGTAGCATAGTCCAAAACAACAAGTACATATTGGTGGCCCCGAGCCGTCTTCTCCAGGGGTCCCACTAGGTCCATGGCTATTCGCTCGAAGGGGACCTCTATGATGGGAAGGGGTACTAAAGGTGCCCTCAAGTGGGGATGGGGACTGTGCAGCTGACACTCCGGGCAGGAGGCACAGTACCTCCGCACTTCTTCATGTACTCCGGGCCAGAAAAACCGTCGTAGGACTCGTGCCAGGGTCTTCTCTACCCCTAAATTCCCCCCAAAAAGATGACTATGAGCAAGACTTAATACAGCGTTCTGGTGTTTTTGAGGTACTAGGATCTGCTGTACCTTCTGCCCCTGTACTGGTGCAACCCGGTATAAGAGATCCTTCTTCATTATGAAGTAGGGTCCTGGTCCCTGGGTTTTTCCTTCCAGGGGGACCCCCATCTATTTCAGTCACCTCCTTCCTAATGTTGTCATACCTTGGGTCTTCTGCCTGGTCCCGTCCAAAATTTCCCCTCCCGGGGCTAATCTGCCCAAGATCTAGGGGCTCAGTCTCTGTTGCCTCTACTGGTTCTGAAGCATTAGGGTGGGGGTCAGACTCAGGTGCTTCTCCCTCCTGCATGGCCTCCTTTTCAGCTGCGCAGGTCCGCCTACCTACAAGAGAGACCCTCTGGCTTTGGGTCAGTATTCGGGTTCCCAAGGCCTTAGCTGCCCTTCTTTCCCTTTTTGTCTTTCTACCCTGTCTGGGAGTGGAGAACAAATCTGGGGATATTTCAGAGAAGATTGACAGTCTGCTGTGGATGCCTCACCAATTTTTGGGTCCCCATCTTTCTCCAATCCCCCTACTGGGAGTAAGTTTCCAAACACTGGGAAGTCCCTCCCTATGAGCACCGAGTATGGGAGTTTAGGGACTACACCTGCTGCTACCTCAGTAATGTTCCCTTGGATCTCGATTTTTACTGGGATGGTGGGGTAGTAACTAACTGTCCCATGGACGCATGTTATCCCTGTACGTTTAGCCTGCAGCAGCTGACTACGCTTCACGAGCTTCCCTGAGATAAGTGTGATAGCACTCCCCGAATCAACCAGTGCCGTGGTCCCTACCCCATTTAGTTTCACTGGTCTGGTATACATATGTGGGGTTAGTGAGACCCCCCACAAGGTGGATTAGGGAGCATGGATCTGCCCAGTTCCTCAGGTTACACTGCATAGGCTCCTCAGCATTGGGACACTGTGCAGCTATGTGTCCCCACTCCCCACAGGCATAACATCTGTATGGAGCCCTAGGCGTTCCCCGGTCTCTTGGTTTGGGCAGTCTAACATCACGATCCTCTTCTCCCTCAGTGCTCCGACTCTTTGTGGCCTCTGATGGGCCTTCAGCTTCTCTCTTTTTCCACCTGGGCCCTCCTGGTGGCCCAGTCACCCGAACTTTAGGGCTTGGTGCTGCTAGTTTAACCCGGGGTGCCTCTTCCTTAACTGGGCGGGTCAGCTCCCTCGCTGTCCTTTGCCTCTCTACCAGGGTGACAACCTTGTCATAGATGGAGGGTTCGTTCTGGCTTACCCAGGCACAAAGGTCTGGTGGTAGTCCCCTCATGTATCGGTAAATGACCAGAACTGCTAGTATCTCTTCCGGACTCTGGGACTCTGTTTGCAACCACTTTCGTGCGAGATGGATGAGGTCATACAATTGGGACCACGGGGTTTTGTCTTCCTGGTACCTCCAACCGTGATACTGCTGGGCCCGCACTGCTGTCGTTACCCCAGATCTGGCCAGGATCTCTGCTTTCAGCTGGGGGTAGTCTGCCGCAGCCTCTTCAGGCAGATCATGGTAGGCCTTCTGGGCCTCCCCACACAGGAATGGGGCAAGGATGCCAGACCACTGATCCTGAGGCCAGGCCTCCCGTAGGGCTGTCCTCTCAAAGGCCAGAAGGTATGCCTCTACATCATCCTCCCATGTCATTTTCTGCAGCCAATGGGTGGCCCGTATTAGCCGCATCCCATCATGGCCACGATTTAGCTCTGTAAGGGACTTTACCTGGTTTACCAGTTCCCGCAACATAGCTCGGTCTTGAGCAGCCTGGTCCATCAGCAGGCGATTAGTCTCTTGCTGCAGCCGCACTGCCTCCTGTTGGGCGGCTGCCTGGACACAGGTAGCCTCCTGCTGGGCCGCCGTAGCTTGTATCAGTGCCCACACTACGTCATCCATTGTGGTGGGAAAAAAATAAACCCTCTCCTTTTTTTGTTGTTTTTGTTTTGTTTTTAAATCACCCTCCTTCTTCCGCCGCACTGTGCACCCCAAGATCCCACTCTTGACACCAGTGTGACAAAGTTCCTCCTCTATTTTGGTGGGTCCTGCATTTATTGGCAGATTTTCTTGCCTCAGAGATTCACCATGTGGGTTGGGGAACAGCCCAGAGACCTTCCCCTCTGGAAGAACCCACAGTCCAGGTCAAGTGGGAGGTTTGGGGGGAACCCGGGCCCGCCCTCTACTCCGGGTTCCAGCCCAGGGCCCTGTGGACTGCAGCTGTCTATAGTGCCTCCTGTAACAGCTGCATGACAGCTACAACTCCCTGGGCTACTTCCCCAGGGCCTCCTCCAAACACCTTCCTTAGTCTCACCACAGGACCTTCCTCCTGGTGTCTGATAACGCTTGTGCTCCTCAGTCCTCCAGCAGCACACCCTCTCACTCTCAGCTCCGTGCACCTCTTGCTTCCAGCTTCTCACACTCGCACCACAAACTGAAGTGAGCTCCTTTTAAAACCCAGGTGCCCTGATTAGCCTGCCTTAATTGATTCTATCAGCTTCTTCTTAATTGGCTCCAGGTGTTCTAATTAGCCTGCCTGCCTTAACTGGTTCTAGCAGGTTCCTGATTACTCTAGTGCAGCCCCTGCTCTGGTCACGCAGGGAACAGAAAACTACTCATCCACTGACCAGTATATTTGCCCTCTACCAGACTCCTGTACCCCACTGGTCTGGGTCTGTCACAATATATATATATATATATAGAGAGAGAGAGAGAATAGCAGCAGTAAGTGTGCAATTTGTTACATTAATCCTATTGAATACTTCCTATACAAAGATAAAGCTGTTTAAAAATGTTTATATTTGTGTGTGGTTTGAGATAAAAGAAACAAGTATATAAAAAAAGCAAGCCATTGCACAGAATTATTTTCTACTATGTAGAAATAGTTTGTAGGGCTGTCTAATACTAACTACTCAACTATGAAAACAAACTCTCATCCGGTTTACTATGATGGCAAAGTTAAAATTTAATAACTTTTTCTATAGTAGAGAAGTCAGTGCATCATATGATTAATACTTTAAGAACTATCATTACTCAAATATCTAATCGCCATTATCTTAAAAATTATAAATATGATCTGTCTCATTTAACCAGAAAACTTATTCCTGTTTTGCCCAATGTGAATTTGTTGATCTCATTCTTTGTCATTGCTTGGTTGACCCATTACACAATTCTTTTCCCAAAACAATTTATAAACCATGTTTACCCAATTAGAAAGAGTGAACTGCTTTGAAAATCTCAGAGGATCCTCCAGTAAAATTAATCATCAACTGTACTACCACATGTTCCAAACGCTATAGCTAGGTAGAGGTTGTTTAACAAAGATGTAGATAGTTTCCTGATCTTCTGAATGCTACTAAGTCTAGAGAATTATTTAGAAGTAAAAGTGTACTTCAGTTGCTAGAAAGTATGTTGTGGTCTTATGCCCCAAAACAACCATAATTCACATTCATAGCAGTGGGTTCTGAGATACTACAGAGCTGAACACCGCATAAATGCTTGCTTAGCAAGTGTTTCTATGAATACTGTCAACCTTAAGAGTTCAAAGATTTCTGAACTGAAAAAAATCATGACTGGTTTAGAAGTCCTGATATTTTAAAAATGTATGCTTTTGGTCTCTTCTCCTAAAAAATAAATCTATATATTTATCAGTACTCCCAATTTGTAGGGGTTTTTTTCTCTTTTTTTTTTTTTCTTTTCAGGTTGAAAATGCAACCTTAAATGCATACAGAAAACCGTAGTCCTCCATTGCTGGCTACTCAGGGGGAGATTAAATTTACCGTCTCCTAAAACCTCAGAGGAGAAGCTGTCATTCTATCACTGTTCTCCTTCACACCCCATCCTTTTAGTCACTCTCCTCAGTTTTCTGCACACGTCTTTCAGTAAGTCTCTCCCCTTGTCCTGTCCACTCTTCTGCTCCCATCTCTCTCTCTCTCTCTGATCTTCACATTTGTCCTCCTTTACCTTCAATCTGCTGCATCCCAAAGATGCCCTTCCTGCCCTCCTCTCATTCCTCTTTCCCTACAGTCAGGCTCCCTATCCCCCAGTTTCCCTGCTAGTTCTGTTTTAGTCATATTGCGCTTGAGCTGTCAGCTCAACATCTACGAGGAGGTCAGAGAGAGAGAGAGACAAGCCAACAGTTTAGTTTAGACAGGAGACCGGTCTGGAGCAGAGAGGTAGATCTGTGAATCATCCACACAGACAGCAGTTAAATTTGTGTTTTGTAGATGAGATTATCCAGAGGTAAGGTGTAGAAGGAGAAGAGATGGGGCAGTCTCATCTCCACTTGCGAAAAAGGCTGCTATAGTGTCATGATTACAAATAATGAGAGGTAATGGCCAACTTTTTATAAAGGCAGGAAGTGTAAGGCTGTCTCCTGCCATGAAATATTGCAACCTGGCCTTTTAGGGCTAAGAGAAGTTTCTCAATAGCACTCTTGTTCATGTATTCCAGGGTAGCCAAATTATGGCAACAGAATTCTACACAAATTCTACAGTTAAAGAAATTCAGAATTCTATACCTAAAGAGAATTCTACACCTACAGAAGTGTACTCTGTAGGGACTACTGGTCACAGCATACAATGCAGGATTTTTAAATCCATGGGAAGGTGGTTGTGATCTAGAAGCCGGTTTCTGCAGAGTGCAATGCCTTATGTTAAATGAAGAAAGCTGAAATGTGCTATATTCTATACAATTTGCATGTGGTCCTAGAGCTCTGGTCAAGCAACTGGTACAATGTAGAGTGTCAAGACATATTAATGATGAAAACTATAATAAAATATATATACTACTAAGCAGAAAAAGAGAGACTACATCTGAAGAAAGTGAAGGTACCCTTTAAGCTGTTAGGTCCTATTATTTAAATTATTCTTTAGGTGTGGAAGGCTGTACACACCACTCTGAAATCTGCTTTAAATACTTCCTTATAATTGGGAGATACTATTTTAAATATTCTCTCCCCGTCCCCCCCACAAAGAATAACCAGTGCTGCCTCTATTTTTACTACTTTATTTTCCAATCCCTTCTCACCCACCACATTTTTAAAAATAGCCCCTTGCTTTTTGTGTGTGTTTGCATTCTGGGATGCTAATATTTTTATTTACATTTTTATTCTGTTGTACATTACCCCAGATGCTTTGGCAGGAAGCCTGTATAAAATATATATGTAAACAAAATATTGATATGTATTCAGTAGATGTTTATCTGTTCTTGTTCAATTTACACATTACTGACATACATCATCTAGTAACTGCCAAAATTTTACTGGAAGATAAGGCAGCATGGGTGGTTTTCCTGGACTCAGTCACTGCTCATATTGGATTTTTTTACAATAATACTTCTAAGAGTTGGTGGAGCTACTATCAAAGTGAAATATTCATGGTAAGACATGCTAATATATTGTACAGTAATCTCCTTTATAGTGCCAGGACAAGCCCTCAAGTGACTTCAAGGTACATATAGGAGTGGAAGAAGGTTTATCAGAATAATAGGAGCAGTACATCCCAAACATGGGTAATTTCCAAATAAGCAACTGCAAACTGAGTGGGGGTTCAGCCCATGGAACTCAGGGTGAGTCACTTTCCTTTAGGTTTTCTTGCTGACATTTACCTCAAACTTTCACATCAGCATATTTCAAAGAACAGAGGGGTAGAACATGTAAGTAAATGTAGTAAGGGTCTCTATCAATGTATACAATGAAGAGCATATAGCCTCAGGGCTGGATTAAGACAGAGGTACTATAGGCCTGTGCCCAGGTGCCTAACTGCTGGAGTCATGTGATTATATTAGAATATCCGCTTCTATTTTTTTTTTTTAAGTAAATTTCTAGTCATCACCATTGCAAAGAAAAGCCTAAAAACCTGAGTAACCAAAGCAGTGATGTCTGCCTGAGTTTGCAGAAAGCCTGAAACAAAAGTTCTGAGATGTTTACTCCAAGACCCAGTGCTCAGGGATGCAGGGGGTGACATAAACCCTTCCCTGGCAGAGGACTTGGTATGTGAGGTAGGAGGAAAAGAGTGCAATGGGCCTAGTCCATGAACCCAAGCTGCTTCAAGCCAGCTGCTGGGGTAGCACTACAGAGTCCCTCTACAGCCACCCTGGAAGGAGAATTGGTCCCCATTCCACTGCTTCTCTGTTGAGGGGTGTGGCCCACATAGGCCCAATTTTATGATGTACCTCAGGCCCCCCAGATTGTCTTAATCTGGCTCTATATAGCCAATAGAAAGTAGAGATGGAAAAGACCTATTAGGTAACTTAGTCCATCCCTCCACCAATGCAGGATTGTTTTCTACAGTATATTCTTGATAAGCTCTAAATTATGGTCATGATGTGGCTTTAGCCAATACTCTAAATAGACTGTTCCAACGTCTAAGAAGCCTCCCTATTGGGAACATTTTCCTGATATTCAACCTATATTTATCCTTACCCACTTTCATCTTGTTTATATTCTCTTCCACTAAACAAACAGGGGTTTTGTTTGTTTTTTAAGTGCTTGGGGCCACACTGCATTTTTTTTAAAGGAAATATCCATTACAGGAAAATTGTGAGGTACTCCTTGCAGAATATCCCCTAGGCTCATTGTGGGCAGGGGAGGCTATTTGCTGTAGTGGAATTAGCAGTTGGTTCTGCAGATCCTGGAGCATCCACCAGAGGCACAAAGCCAACACCACCAGTTCTGCAGCTTCCTCACAGAACCTCTATAGGTAGGATTCTGCAATGGAGAAACTAAAGGCTCCATGCTAGTGCAGCTACAGTATTACCGGTGGGGTGAGGTGACCATTGTTCTGCCTAGCGTCCACTGGCATGTCCATTCATGTATGTTATCCAAATATTTTTATATTGAATTGGAAATCTCTCTATATATCAGGTTTGTGATGGGTTGGATCACAGAAACCTCCTTGGGAGCTGCCACCTGATGTGCAAAGACTACCTCTGCTCCTGTTTTCCCTGCTAGCTCAGGACTCCAGCACCCTGTCTTGCTGAGCCAGACACTCCTGTCTGCTCCAACACAGACCCAGGGTCTGAATCACTTGTCCCAAAGCTGCAAGTTTACCTGAAAACAGCTCACAGAAGTGTGCTTGTCTTTAGCACTCAGATGCCCAACTCCCAATGGGGTCTAAACCCAGATAAATCCGTTTTACCCTGCATAAAGCTTATGCAGGGCAAACTCATAAATTGTTCGCCCTCTATAACACTGATAGAGAGATATGCACAGTTGTTTGCTCCCCCAGGTATTAATACATACTTTGAGTAAGTTACTAAATAAAAAGTGATTTTATTAAATACAGACAGTAGGATTTAAGTGGTTCTAAGTAGTAACAGACAGAACAAAGTAAGTCACCAAGTAAAATAAAATAAAATGCGCAAATCTATGTCTAATCAAACTCAATACAGATAAGTTCCTCACCAGTTCCAGAATGCTCCCTTTTACAGGCTAATCTCCTTTTAGCCTGGGTCCAGCAATCACTCACACTCCCTGTAGTTACTGTCCTTTGTTCCAGTTCCCTTCAAGTATCCTGGGGGGGAGGGGTGGAGAGGCTCCTTCCTTAGCCAGCTGAAGACAAAATGGAGGGGTCTCCCACAGGTTTAAATAGACTTTCTCTTGTGGGTGGAGACCCCCCTCCTCTCTCCTATGCAAAGTCCAGCTTCAAGATGGAGTTCTGGAGTCACTTGGGCAAGTCACATGTCCCTGCATGACTCAGTCTTTGCAGACCGAAGCCATTGTCCACATGGTATCTTGTATGTCTCCAGGAAGACTTCTTATGTGGATTGGAGCATTCCAAGATGCATTGTTCCCCAAGTGCTTCCTGATCAGGTACTTAACCTTGCAAATTCCTCCCTAAAGAAACTGATCAAATGCCTCACAAAGCTCACTTAGAAACCAAGCAAGTATACAGCCCATATTCTTAACCTCAAGTAGAAAATGATATATGTGTACAGATAGGATGAATAGATATAGTAGACCATAACCTTTACGGAGATATATTACATGGCACAGGCAGCACAAAACATATTCCAGTTATGTCATACATACATTTATAAGCACACACCCCCATAAAGCCTTATGGGGTACACTGTCACACCCTCCCCCTGAACTTACTGCCAGAGACTTGGACACTGTCCATGGCGGAGGCAGTACCTGTAAAATTTCTGTTTGTCTTTGGTCACACTCCTTTTCAGTACCTTGAAACCATATGAGGTCATTCCTATGGCTTCTAGCCCCTTTTGGTGTTCCTGGTCCCCAGATGCTTGCAAACAGGTTGGCTTGTAGTATTGCTAACAGAATGCAGACAGCAATATCTGTTAAAGTGGAGGTGTCTTGGCATTTAGCCACCAATGCCATGAGGCGGTGTGCCTCAGTTTCCCTTTCTACACAGCAGCATAGGCCTGTTATGCTTTTGCTGCTTTTTACAGGTATGGGCTGAAAAGTAACATGCTGGTGGGGCTGTCTTGTGTACAACAGCTTCTTCCAAAAATTAGGTTATGTCCCACATTTTTAAAGGGTTTACCACTAGTGTGAATTCTTTTGTTTTATCCCATAGGTGAATTAGCAAAAGACACAAGGTTAACAGCAAATCTACGGTGGACAAGCTTCGTTCACTCAATTTGACTTGTTTAGCGTCTATTGCATTTTCCCAGTTCTCTGTGCCCTCAGCGTGTCTACCAGATGCAGATTCTTCTGCCTCTTTGGGGAAGACTTCTAGTTCGGGCATGTGTTTGGGTCTTTGGCCAGGAAAGGGTGTACTACAACCATGCTTGCCCTCGGGCCCCCACCTCTGGAATTTCTCTGGGCTGGCCCCCACTCCCTTGTGAAGTTCCACTCATGCAGAGATTTCCCCTCCCCCCTCGTCTTGGAGAGAGAGTTTTATCTCTTGCAAGTGTAGCAAGAACAGCATCTTTCCATGGGGTGCTCTGAACCCCTTTGGGCACCCCACTTTCTCCTGTTCCATCCTGTCTCGTTGATCTTTACCTCATTGGCCTATCAGGGAGACTAACTGCATAACAGTGAAGCATGAAAACGATTATACATGAAGTACAAATGTACAAAGCAAAACTAAAAGAAGAAATGATCTTTTCCTATTACCTTGCTAGTGTAGTAACTTTAGGTGTTATTTGTAACAATAGTATGTAAAATCTTTTCAGATTAAAGTGGCTTTTTAACAAATTGTTTTCTTTTATCTGCTTCTTCAGAAAAGAAAATTACAACTTTGTTCCTGATTTATAATACTTGGAACTTTCCCAGTTGCACAGCAAAAGAATAAATGGACACAAATCTGACATCAGGAATCATAACATTCAAAAACCAGTAGGAGAACACTTTAACTTGTCTGGTCACTCAGTAACAGACCTGAGGGTGGCAATTTTGCAACAGAAAAGCTTCAAAAACAGACTCCAAGGAGAAACTGCTGAACTTCAATTGATATGCAAACTAGATACAATCAATTTAGGCTTGAATAGAGACTGGGAATGGCTGAGCCATTACAAACATTGAATCTCTCTCCCCATGTAAGTATTCTCACACTTCTTATCAAACTGTCTGTACTGGGCTATCTTGATTATCACTTCAAAAGTTTTTTCTCTTACTTAATTGGCCTCTCAGAGTTGGTAAGACAACTCCCACCTTTTCATGCTCTCTGTATGTGTATATATATCTCCTCAATATATGTTCCATTCTATGCACCCGAAGAAGTGGGCTGTAGCCCACGAAAGCTTATGCCCAAATAAATTTGTTAGGCTCTAAGGTGCCACAAGTACTCCTGTTCTTTTTGCGGATACAGACTAACATGGCTATATTAGTGTGAAACCACAGCAGATAACAATGTCTATGGGACTTAATGTGTTTATGCTATACTGTAGTCCTGTAAACTTAGTTGAAATTTTGTTCTGCACATGCACAAAACTGAATTTTACAATTATTAAATTTAAAAATAATGCTTTTAAATTGAGCTGGAGACTAGTTCACAATGATGTTTTTATTCTGTAAAGCACTTAGGCTGATGAGTAATTTTAACTCAGGGGACTGCTCACAGTTAGGCACATTCCTAAATACTCAGCTAGTAATTCAGGCCCTAATCCAGCAACTTGAGGTTTCAGGTTGGAAAGTTAAACCATTTTGGAGTTCGATGTGCATGAAAAGTGTCAAGAGGAAGTTGTTCCCAAGAATAGCACTTTTTACCCCTTACTGGGGTAAGGACTGTATAAAAAATATTTCACCTTCTAAATCAAAAATAGCTAAATTGAAGAGACCAATCTAGAAAAATGAAGCAAAAATACATATTTTATACTTTTAAAAACTGGATGTGAAAATAAGAATATGGGTATTAAGAACCAAAAATGTTAACAACAGATGGGGGAAGTGGGAGAAGAGGTACAGAGCTGGAGAGGAGAGAAGAATCGGTTGGTTTTATTAAGTCACATTTTGTAATTCACTTGCAGTAGACAGGTGCATTATTTTCTTTAGCACTTATTTTCTTTAGCACTTATTTAACACAGATTCTATTGTTGTATAAACCACGAAACCAGCTCAATACTTGTAACATTGAGTATATCTGCTATCTTTTTAAATCCCGTTTTGTCCTCTAATTAGATCTTTCTCTGGATTTTAGAGGGCTCCGGTTTCTCTCTAGCTGCACTCCATACCCTTTAACTCGGTCTCCGCCTCCTGCTTGACCCGCTAGTGTGTTTAACCCCTCATTCCCTGGCACTAGGTTTCCCTCTTACATCATCCCCTCCCTCCCCGGCAGGGAGACAAAGCCAGAACTCTACCGTCTTTGCTTGTCCATTTCTAGTCCTCCCTCCTCCCCACAGCGATCAGCTGCAAACAGAGCAGCAGCAGCCACCATAATCTCAAAGGCGGATCGTCTGCCCAAGAGTGGAACCCCCTCCCTCCCTCCCTCCCGGCTTTGCTGCATGAGTAGCCAACGCCCAGCAAAGGGCGGCTCCCGAATCGCAGCTCCTCGCGCGGCAAGTGCACCCTCTCCAGACCCAGACATCCCCACCCCCCTTCGGTGTGAGGCCCTAGCGGCTTTTTTGCCATCATCCCCTTTGGCCCCATAAACTGCCTGGCGTGACACCCACATTTCTCCCCCGACTGGTGCAGACTGAGCCCCCTGCTCTCTCCTGTGCAGCCTGCACCGGCCTCACCCTCAGCTCCAAGCAGCTGCGCCTTTCACCAGCTCTCCAGACACCTTCTGGCCTTTCCACGCCATCTGCGTCTCCCCTTTCCAACATGCCCCACCCGCCCCTCCGGAGTACCAGCCTTTAGCGGGCAGGCTCAGCACAAGCACTGGGGCAATTACAGCGCCAAGAGGGGGCATTCCCAGCCAGTCACCCCAGAGTCTCCCGCAGCACACGCTCGAAGTACAGCCTGTGGATTCCCCCGGGGACCGCCCGAGCACTGCTCACAGGTGTCACGCAGCCCGCTGAGCGCTCCGTGTAGACATCCACCTCCCCCTCGGGGGCAGCCCGCCTGGGGACTCTCCTCCTCACGCCACGGGTACCGCTGGACTCCTGCCTCCCCGCCCTTCCCCCTCGCAGGAAAACTGCTCTCGCCAACCCGCCGCCGTTCTCCTCCCCCGACACCCCTTCTTTGCAAACTTTCGCCCCCGCCCCCCCCCGGCGTGCCTCGCCGAGCCCCTGCCACGCCGACTCCCCCTCGACCTCCGCAGCCTCCTGTTCCCGGAGAGCCCCTCCTGTGCCTCCCCTCATTGACACCCACACACGCTCTTGCACTCAGACCCACGTGTAGTGGCACAAACTGCTCCCGGCTCTTGCTGCCGCACCCTTAGCGGCGCGGGCGCTGGGGTTCGGTTCCTGCGCCCGCCGCCCCCCCAGCGCAGTCTGTGACACCGCTTTGCCTCGCCCTGGGCACTAGCCCAGCCTAGCGCTCGGCTTTCCCCGATGGCTCGGGCGGGGCCGCGGCTCACGTGGGGGCGCAGCTGGTGCTGCTGAGACGGGCGCGGTTGTTTTCACTCTCTGGAGCCCGCTCTGTAGCTTGTGGCGGGCGGCTGGCAGCCCCTGCTCGCAGCAGCGCCGGAGGGAGGAAGCGGGACTCAGACACGGGGACGAGAAACCAGCAGCCGGGAGAAGGAGGCGGCACCTGCGCTTCAGTCTGAAACCAGTTCCTGGGCATGGCCGCAAGTAAGTGCTTTTTCCTCTTGGTAGTTTGGGGGGGTGGTCGGGGCTTAGCTCTCAGCCACCCCTCCCGTTTGCCGAGAGAGCGCTCCAGCATCTTCCTCACTTGGCTTCACACGCGAGGGGCGGCCGAGGCTAGCAACAAACACGCGCACTGTATGCTTTTTAGTATTCCTTCATTTGCGTGTGTGTAGTAGCGCCCATCACCGTAGTATCTGGCTGCTCTCTACACGCATAAAGGTTCGAAGATTTTTTTCCCTTGCTTTATATCAAATCAGTTTCTCCCCACCCCTGCGCCTCAAAGCCCCCGTGCAGTTACTTCCCTCACCTGAAAGGCCCCTAGGCTACTCCTCAAAAGTGTTGCCTAGTTGTTGTGAAATGATAGTTTGCAACCCTGGAGAGGGAACTGGGATGAGATGGAGGAGGAGAATTCTCCCCTCTCCCTATCAGGTTCCTCTTGATTGCTGCCATGTTTATTGGAAGATCCAAGGCACGTGAAGAGAAATGACAGAGAAATATCTGAGCAAATGATGGGAAGAAGGAGAGGATATGGTCTCCAGTGGCCTTCTCTGCCAAGGAGTTGCTGGAGTAGCTATCCTGTAAATTACCTTTATTTTGCCAGGTTCACTTTCTACCTCAGTCTCAGAAGTTTATTTTCTGCCCTATCCTGTGGAATTCAACAAGTTTGATTTATGTACCTAGGTTTGTTTGTAATGATTTCTGCACAAATAAGAAACAAACATGTTTAGTTTGTGCAAACAATCCCTGTGAGATAGACAAGAGGCATCGTGAACAGCCGTAGCATGAAAGCACCACTGATTTAGGAGAAGCCATCCGCTGGAAAGCTTTTAATCAACAGAACATGTTTCATTGCATATTCTTTCATACATACAGGTCCAAAACTAGTTTTTTCTTTTTAGTTTAAGAACTTTCTGCATTAGATTTCTTCCCATTAAAATATCTCACTGGAGATGGAATGATTATAAGCTATGATTTTTAATTGGAGTGGGAGAGAGAAAACAAAGTAGGGCTATAAGGATTATTTTACCCAAAGCTTTCTTGTGTTAGAGTAAAAATATAATAGATAATATGCCCATGAGGTAATGATAAAGGGCTTAGTACTTTATAAAATGAATTACTGTAATAATATGCATTTACCATATAAGGTGCCGATCACTGTACTATCTGGGTGTTTTTCTCTTTCCTGCTTCCTCAGTCACTCTTCACAGGTAAGAAAGGTGAAGCTGATTTTTCCAATCCCAGCTCAGTAGAGTAAATATTGGATTATGTTCTGTCAGCTAAAGAAGTTGGTGGGAGACAAACCTGAAACACATTATTTTCTGGTCATTAAAGTCCAATAAAATATTTTTCTTGCCCTTTTCTGTCAAAAACAAGAGTTGGATAATTTCCCCAAAGTATTTATCTTTGGCTTTTATTTAAATTTTGGCAAATGGATTTTCCACCCTGCTTCAAATCCTAGATGTCACTGTACCAGTGCAGTTGGGCTCTAGAAGTGCTTCAAGAGGCCCCTTCAAAATCCCTGGCTGAAAAGGTGTGTCAGGGGTGAGAAAGAGAACTCTGTAGCATATATCAGTATAGAGATTCTGGGAAGCCACAGAAGAAGCAATCGTTGACATAATCACATTTCTCTTTGCCTGGCGTTTGTCAGTGTGTGTGTGTGGGTTGAATGCCCGACATTCAGCTACCAGGAGGTTACTGTCCCCCTACAGTACAAGGCAGCTACAACGCATAAGTAGCTGGTATATTTCCACGGTCACCCACTCTGATGGTGCAAAGATGGTTTAAAGCCTCTGAAATGCACCTGTACATAAGTCTCCAGGAGGACAAACTCACACCTACATTCTTCTTCTTTTGCCTTTGTTCCTGTATCTTTTTTTCCCTAAAATTTCCCATTAATTTTCCCCTTTAGATTTTGTAAAAACAAGCTTTTTGTAAAGCTAAGACAAATAGAAATGTGTCCAGGAATGTCTTAAAAATACAACAAAAAAGGCTTTAAAAAGATCAAATACTTCTCTTCGGTGTTTGCAGCTGAAATCTTCCAGGGCGGAGTACCAGACAGTGAAATGGTCTGCATCAATTTTCATTTGTACAAGCTGAGAGAAATGCAAAAAGTAAATAAACAAGATAAGTAGTAAACAGGACACTGGATTTTAAAAAAAATCAGTTTTGATAATCTAAAGTGCTGTTAGCAACAGTGGCAAGGACATTTGGTTTGTTTTAAAATATATTTGTCAGTGCCCTTTGTAAAGGGAGGAGGTGTTGACCGATCTGTTGAGTGGTTATCGATTATTAGTTATTGATTATATTGAATTGTAAGGTTTTCCAGTTAGTCACAGATTAAAATTTCTGAGGGTTTAAAAGGTTCCAGTCCCAGAATCATGTGTAACAGAGTTAAATTCAGTATCTGGTTTGGAACCTCAATGTGCACAGCAATGACAACACTCACACTGAGGGCAAAGCAAAGCTTTAGTAAAACTTTTATTAGCTTAATTGATAAAAACACACGCTTTTCAACCCAAATGAAGGCATAGGTATAGTGCAGTATTAAGGTAGTAATGGTGACATGCACCATTCCTTACATATACTCACAGCTTTCTCATGGAGACTTAGTAGTGGGAGACAGGCAGTGTTCCATGAGGGTCCTACCCTGCCTCTGGTAAGTCAAATAAGTCCGATGGTTAAGATCTCAAAGCTTATGTGGTGGTTTGGCCTGTTATAGGGCCTTGCGACTACCATGAATATTCATATAAACACTCGGACTCCTTTGTCCGTAACTAACTTCCTGTTGTATCAAGCAGGCAAGGTACTAAGAAGCTTCAACAGGACTTTATTTTTACAGTGGAAATCTCTTTACCAAGCTGCTGCTGCACACTCTGTAACTCTCACTCAGCCTCCTCAACTCCTCCCCACTCCTTCCTGTTTCCTGTCCTTTCAGACTCCCAACAGCCAGTGCTCCCAGTTCTAATAATACAAGCAGCATCTAAACACCAAACTTCCTCACCCTAATAATGTTGGGGTGTCCTTATCCTGTAGGGTTGTTGTATATTAATGATCTCAACTCATTATCATATACATCACATTGTTGCCAAAGCAATTTTGTGGTTATGCATCTGTAGCTGTTCCTATGCTAAAATATCCACAAGCTGGTATCAGTTCATATTCTTGCAGTTACCCGGTATTGTTTTTTACAAAAATCCCCTAGACAAAATATTCCCAACTCCCTAGTAACTTAGGGTCACTGTTGAGTAACACACTCACGCTAAGGTTCATAGGCCTCAAAGTCTTATGATAACTACTTAAGCTAACTATCTTACAGGATGAAGGTCTGTAGGGTTCTTGCATTAACTCTAAATAAAATACCTTTAAGCAAGCTCTATGGGCTATAGAGGAAAGTCTTCTTGGTAATGTTTAGTAAAAGCTGGTCCTTGTATTTGCAAAGTGTTTTGTTCATTTTTGTGAATTTGTTCTTCCATTATTCAAGCACTGATAGTAAGCTTGATACTGTAAGACACAGAAGATTGCCCCTTACTCCACTTCCAAGGAAGCTTACCACCCATCGCCCCAATCTTGCAAACACTTATACAGGTATTTAACTTTACACATGTGAGTAGTCCCTTGGGACTTGATGTGAATATCTTATATGGTAATGCCATTGGGCCTACTTATGTGTGTAAAATTCAGCATATGCATAAGTGTTTGCAGAGTCAGGGACTACAAAATTTCAATTAATTTTTTTAAAAGCTGTGTTAAGTGAGAGTAAACACAGTTTAGGTGAAAGAGGACTCTTTGTTACCTTCTGAAACAAGTTGGTAGACATGGTCCAATTGTGCAGGACAAGGATTCACATATCACAAATAACCACAATAGTAATCACTGTCAATAGAGGATTAAAATCTTTTTTTCTTTCCTGTGGCTCAGAATTGAGGCTGTTTGGCATAGCAGTTTGTAGAAACTTTCTCTTCTGTTGATAGTGTTGTATCTTCCTGGAATTCCTCCACCACCATTAACTTACTGATAATACATAAAAAAATCAAACACGTTTTCCCAAATTTCGGAACTTCGTGTTTTGTGCATTTTCACAGGCCACTTGATGACTCAGTGTTAGGGTTACCATATTAAAGGTTTTTAAAAAGAGGACACCCCGTGGGGCCCTGGCCCCGCCCCTTCCCCGCCCAACTCCGCCCCTTCCCCAAAGTCCCTGCCCCAACTCTGCCCCCTCCCCTGAGTGCCCCGCATTCCCCCTCTTCCTCCCTCCCAGCCACGCGAAAAGGGCTGCCCGAGCGCTACCGGCTTCATGGTTTGCCGGGCAGCTCCCAGATCTCCAGATCCTGAGCCCCGGGCCGGGCGCTTCCCCAGTGCAGCCAGAGCCCGGGAGGGGAAGCGCCCGGCTGGGGGGCAGGGTCTGGAGGTCTGGGGGCTGCCCGGCAAACCGTGAAGCCGGTAGCGCTCGGGCAGCTCTGCTCTTCAGCTACACAGAGCTGAGGTGTCTGGGGGGAGCAGCAGCAGCCGCCACCGCAGCGGGGAATCCGCCTGCGGCTCGCAGCCTGCCGGAGCTGCACAGATAAGCAGGGGACTGGGGCAGGGATGCCGGCATTTTCCCGGACATGTTCGGCTTTTTGGCAATCCCCCCCGGACGGGGATTTGAGCACCAAAAAGCCGGACATGTCCGGGAAAATCCGGACGTATGGTAACCCTACTCAGTGTGAGCAATTTCCTTAATCTTGGAAGAAACCCTCTACAGAAGTGCAATAGAGAAAAAGGAAATGAAAGTAATAGAGATAAAGATAAAACATTAAAAGAAAAAGTATATTCATTTGTATGTAGCTGTGATCACTGCTGTGTATTGGGGAGAAACAGAAGTTGGAATGGAACTCCAAGTCACCTCACCTAATTTTGATGCAGTTACTTTGGTAACGCTTCTGGCTAGATCTCTAGCAAAGTTTAATGTTAAAACCTCCCCATCACATTTTCTACTCTTGCTCTGGAGGGAGGACGCCAGCCTAAATAAAACAACACAAAAGAAAGTCTTCTACAGTCCTCCTTTTGGTAAAAATAGGAAGTCTCACTTTGACATATACTGGATGTTATTACTCTTCATGTAAGTCTTTATTAACTGATTAGTTTGTGATTTTCCTACGAACAAGAGTGTCCAAGTGTAAAACCCAGCAGAGACCGAGGGAACTCAGTTCACAGCTGGATTAATTTTTTTAAAAGATTGTTCTGTGTATGTCAGTGGTATCATGAACCTTGAACAGGTACTGAAGGTTGTGCTGGCAAACAGTTTCTAAACTCTGGGACAAATATTAGCCTGGCAAGCACAGAAAGGGTATGGGAGGGAGGGGATGTAGGCTCTACAGAGCTATTCTGTCCTCATCCTTGCACAGATGGGAAGGAGAAGCTAGAATGGGTTGGTGATTGACTTCAATGTTCAACATGCTGGCCAGCATACACTGTCTGGGCTGTAGACCTGGTGCTGTTTACTTCCTCCCCAGAGCAGCCGAAGAGCCAGGAGGGAGATGTAACTGAGTCACAGTCTTCCTGCCCAGGTTATTCCTGGGACAGTGCAAAAACAGATTGCCCATTACTCTGGATTCATAGCAAAGGCTTGATTGAGCCGTCCATGCTTTTAGCCACTAGTTGGCTCTGTCCTGGCAAACATCCAATTTACTGTACCTAATGTAACCTGTACCCATGTCTCTTCACAGTAGTGACACCCGGAAAATATTTAAAAAAACCTGTAATTTAAAAATCAGTTTAAACTAATTTGGAAAAACAAACACTAAACCGTATAAATCATGGTTGTATAGTAAATGCATTACATTGGTACAGGACAAAGTTAATATTGTTTAGGATACCTTAACTGTGCATTTCCTTATCTTATCAGCTTTGGATGACTTGTAAGTTTAAACTTAACTCCGAATTTCCTGTGTTTTATAATGCTTCTTCGGGGATATTTACAATATCCTCTGAGTTTTACCCAATGCTATTGATCTATACTCAACTCCAGTTTAACATAGATTTTATCTGGACTTTCCTTGGATTTTATTAATTATTAAATAATTCATACAAGCACTAAACTAGAAACCCAGAAAGAAGGCTACCATACAATCAAAGAAATGTAGGGCAAGAAGTGAGCTGAAGAGGTCATCTACTCCATCCCCTGAGCTGAGTCAAGATTAAGTATATGTAGCTGATCCCTGAAAGGTGTTAATGTAACCTGTTCTTACAAACCTCCAAAGATGGAGATTCCATAACCTCTCTAGACAACCCGTTCCAGTGCTTAACTATGCTTATAGTTAGAAAGTTTTCTGATATCTAGCGTAAATCTCCCTTGCTGCAAACTAAGCTGATTGCTTCTTGTCCTACTCTTGGTGGACATGGAGAGCGATAGATCACCATCCTTTTTATAACAATATATTTGAAGATTTTTGTGTCCCTCCTCCTTTAGATTAAACATGCCCAATTTTTTCAAGCTTTCCTGATAAGTCATCTTTTCTAAACCACTTATCCTTTTTGATGCTCTCTTCTGAACTGTTTAAGTCGTCCACATCTTTCTCAAAGTGTGGTGCCCAAAGCGGGAACAATATTCCAGCTGAGACCCCACCAGTGGCAGGTAGAGCAGAACAGTTAATTCTTATGTCTTAAATATGATTGTCTTGTTAATATGTCCCAGAATATTTGCCTTTTTTGCCTCGGTATTGTATTGTTGACTCTCATTCAGTTTGTGATCCGTTATGCCTTCCAGATCCTTTTCTGCAGTACAGCTGCCTAGCTAGTTATTACCCATTTTGTATTTGTGCATTTGATTTTTTTTCTTCCTAAGTGTAATACTTTGCACTTGTCATTACTGAATTTCAGATTATTGGCATCAGACAAATTTTCCAGTTGATCAAGATCAGATCCGGTGGTATGTCGAATGATTTGAAGTTACGTAGTATCAACCTTAAAGGTTTTTTGCGGGGAGAGGGGGCAGGGGTTAATTAACTTTCCGGGCCAGATTCATGAGTACATTCAGCAGCAGGGAAAAGTAGCTGGAACATCCTGAGCAGTTAAGGGGTTAACAGTTGCTTTGCATCTCTAGAGAAGCATAGAAGGTTCTGGTGAATCTGCCTCTGAATTTGCAATTGATTTATTGGTTTAGTGATCTGGGATATAGGATAACTTATTTATTTATGTTGTAATTAAAAAAAAAAGGCAAATATATACCAAGTAAACTTCCAGGATATGAAACTGTGCAAGATGATGGCCATAGTTGAAAGAAAACTAATAATTAGATAACCAATATTTTAAAAAGTTAATATTATCTATGAAACCCTGGAGGCCAACTGTATAGCAGGGGGTGAGAGGTAGTGAGTGGGGCTATGCAGGGTCTATCGACGGGGGTAACTGGGAAGATGGAGGTGGAGAGGAAAGAGGGTTCTGTGATGTAGGGAGGCAGTGGTAATGTTGAGTGGAGTGGGGGGGGGGGGAGGAGGGTTATATGCAGATGGGTCCTGTGTTGAGGAGACTTGTGCTGTGCCCACTCTCTCTGTGACAAGGCATCAGTGTTTGAAAGGCTCCTGATGGCACTGTTGCCTCAGCTCCATTCTGTACAAAGGCAGCACTGCCAGGAGGAGCTGGGGAAGGACCACAACCTTTAAAGATAGAGAGATTGGCATTCAGGGACTGGTCTCCTTCGCTCCCCTTCTTCTCCTATCCTAACTCCAGCCACCACCCTGTTTTCAAATAAATGGTCTCCTAACACATCCCTGCTTTCCTTCAGGCCCATATACATGCCTGCTTCTCACTACCCTGCCCTACATCCTCCCACTCTCCCCGTGCACCCACGCAGCCCCTTCACTGTCTACCTGACACCAGAAACCCTCATTTGAGGAGCCAAAGGAAGGGAAAACTGACCACATGCGAGGAGGGTAAGGGAATGACCGGTAAATCATGGGGATGTGTCATGGGATGGATGGACAGTATGAAGCAGGGATGTGCATGGGTCTGGGGAGGGAAAAGGGCTGTGTTTGGAATAGGGGGCTGTGTGAGGGAGCCTTAGTCTTCCTCATACCAATGACTCATTTCAGCCAAAGAATTGACATGGAAATTAGCTATAGAATAAGGGTCATGATTGGTGGAGTTACTGCTTATGGCATAATGACTCCACTTAGCTGATCTGAGCTGCTGTTCTGGCCCTGTCTATATAACCATAATAATTGGATACAACAGTTGTAAATAATTTAGCTTAATTACAACATAATTTCTTCCAGTGCAGTTTATGCATGAGATTTCAAAGATTTAACTAGTTCAGGGGTCCCCAAACTTGGTTCGCGGCTTGTTCAGGGTAAGCCCCTGGCAGGCCGTGAGACGCTTTGTTTACCTGAGCGTCCGCAGGTACGGCCGCTCGCAGCTCCGAGTGCCGCGGTTCGCCGTTCCTGGCCAATGGGAGCTGCAGGAAGTGGTGGCCCGGCCTGCACCATTGGGAGCTGTGAGCGGCCATACCTGCGGACACTCAGGTAAACAAAGCGTCTCACAGCCCGCCAGGGGCTTACCCTGAACAAGCCGCGAACCAAGTTTGGGAACCACTGAACTAGATGGAAAACTTGAAGAGTCTGTGCTGCATCATTTCTAAGTTGACTTGGGACATAAGTTCTATGCTGAATAGTAAATTTCGTAAAAGACCCATTTTAATTAATGTTAACTGAAAAAGTAATGGATTTAGTTGTAAATTCTCAGAAGAGTCATTCAATACTCAAAGAGTAAGTGATATTTTTGGGAGGATCTGCTGTATTTTTTTTATACATAACAAAAAGGTCTAAACTCTTCTCTAAGTGTAAAAACTCAACTCAGTCTTAACTGTGGAGCAGCAACAGCGCATCCATAATGTCATTTGAAGATAATCCCCTCAATCTCACTCTAAATCTATAGCACCTTTGCTAACGTTTTGGACTCTTTTTTGTTTGTTTGTTTGCTTGTTTGTTTAATGAGAAAATGCTGGTCATCTTTGTAGGATGAGAATCCATCATGTTTAACGAAGCTTTAGAAAGGCCAAGAGTTATTGTGTGGTTTCTGTGATGTAGAGAAGATGATTTTGTTGATTAACCAAACATAATGATTTAACCTAACAAATTAATTTCAGAATGATGAAACATGATTTGTCTGGAGTACGAAGTATCCATTATTACTTATTTTTCTTTCCTTACGTCGCTCAGTCTCTTGAGGTATATTTTCTTCCCTTCTTACTGCTTCCTTTTTTTGTCACTGTAGTCAAGCAGTGTTCTTTGCTTCTCTCTCTCGTGTTGTTGTTACTGTTAGACATTGAAAAGGAATGCTCTGAAGAGATTTGTTGCTGCACTGAGTAGACAGACATCATATTTGTGAAGTTCATACATTGTTATATTTAACAGAAAAATTGTTGTTTTTCAGTTAGGAGACTGCATGCAACTAGTTACCTATTTTTATGAAATATAGCAAAGGCCCACCTAGATATGGTGTTAAAGAACTGAAGTGTTGGAGCTTGGGGGTTGATTGAATACTTCAAGCTTCAAGTTGCAGAAATGAAAACATTTCTAGTAGGGCTGTCAATTAATTGCAGTTAATTCAAGCGATTAATGCAAAACAAATTAACTGGATAAAAAAATTGTGATTAATCACAGTTTTAATCACACAGTTAAACAATAATAGAATACCAAATAGAATACCCTTCCAATTCTAACCACTTCCAGCACATACTTTCCAAGGACTTCAATCTTGTTTCAAAGCAGAATACAGTAACTGTTCCATTTAATTACCGAGAAGGCAAGAGGTAAAATAGGTCTTTGTCTCTTAATGCATGTAAAAAGAATTGCTTTGACAGCTTCCTAAAGTAGGTAGATTATAAAAGTCACATCAATCTGAACTAGTACTATAAGAAGAAACTAAATAGTAATGTATGTAATAATTTCATTCTGAGTCACAGATCTAGAAAATTTGAAAATCCAGATATGTACAAAAGAGATACTGCTATAGAGGAAATCCCAGTTTTCCAACTCTTATGATTTTACTGCAAATCTTGAGATTCTTAGTGTTTTTCTTAAAGCCCCAGCTGCTGGAACTTTATATTGAATGAGAATTACAGCTTTCATTTGAAATAAAAAATAAAATTATAGTCCTTATGGTTGCAGAGAAAAGCCTGAAAATGACAGGCAAGTGCATCCTGAAGGCAAATAATAATCCAACATTTATTATTTATAAAAAATCTCATGATTTTTAAGTCAGTCTCATGATTTTTAAACATGGGGTTGGCAATACTAAAATCCACTATTTGATCAGAATTTTATTAATTATTGTTGTTTTAAAAATTAAATAAATAAACCCAAATCTGAACTACTAGATATTTGATGATCCAATCTATTGTTTTAGTTGATTACTTGGTTTCTAGTATAACTGTAATGGCAATGAAAGTGATGAGTAAGGAGGACTTGAAAGGCTTTGCCTTAAGTACCTACCATCAGTCAGTCAGGCTAGCAATTGTGCTGAATACCCAGCCTTGGAGGAGCAAATTATTTGAAATTAGCCTTGCACGTCATAAATAATTAAAAAAAGGTAGAAGCTGTGCTTACAGGCAGATGAAATTAGCCACAATGATCATTCCTTAGTTAATGGCAATACCGCCTTTTTGTGATTTTTATCACTGGAGTGTGTGCATACATGTGTTTTAGAGAGGGGTGGGTGTTTACATTGTGCACTCAAAAATATCTTGGTGGTTGATTCTCTAAGATTCATACATTTTTGGGTGCCATGCTTTTAGTTTCTTATGCTGAGTAATGTTCCTCATCCTGTTTCCATTTAAAAAAAAAAAGCATCCTGTTTCTGCTCTTTATTTAATTTTAATTTGATCTTTTAAGGAGCTGAGTATCCAGGAGAGATTTATTTATTTATTGGTTCCAAGTATGGGCGTGTATAAAGACTGATGCTTGCTTTTTCTGTTTTTTTTCCTTAAAGTGTTATGATGCTCTATCAGATTGTATGGGAGTTGATATAATTTTCACATCCAGGACAAATTTGTAGGTTAGTGTTAATAAAGCCACAAACAATGTGAATTACACTGATGAATTAAGGTGGGCATGGCAGCATTGAGCTGCAGAAGGCTTGTCATACTGTGGAAGTATATAACTGCATAAAATAAAGGAGGGGCAATGTATGTGGGCATGCTGGCAGGTATTTTTCTTATGCTGGTTTGAAGTCTTTCTGGTGTGGCCTTTTTCTGTAGGACACAGCTAACTACCAGTTAGCCTAATCAGTGCCTTAGGTTCATTTTAAAATTTAATCTATGGTTTGTTTACACGAGAGAAATTTGACATGCTAATCACCAGTTGGTTCCCATAGCACAATTACACACCTCTTATCTACACACACAATTGCTTCCAGTGGTGCACAGGCATTCACACCAGCGTTTGGATTAGGTTGTCTTTCAAGGCTAATGACTGTGTGGTCTTCTAACATCCTAGTTTCCAGCGGTATAGCACCAGTGAGGATAGATCACTGGCATAATAGCTTTGACAGTGTAAATAGTCCTTCTGCAGCACATTTAACAGTGCTTAGAATGCCTATCTGGTCTCCTCTTTGAACTTCACTGCACATTGATCAATTTTGTATAACGCCAACAGACCCCCAGTTTGAAAATACTTGGAAGTGTCTGTGCTGTATAATCCCGTGGATCTTCATTTCTCATCATGCCATGAAATATATATATTAAAAAAATACAGCCTGAAAGAAATATTTTAACTTCATGTTGCATTGAGACCCAAAGGACTGAAGCAGGTGAAAGGAGAAGGCAGTGCTTAGGCTAATAGGCTATCTTTCCGTCCCGTAATTAGTGTTTCAGTAAATTATTTATTCCTTCTGCATGGATGATAAGTACATGTTTTTTTTTGCAGAGAGTTATTCCATAGTGACCGTAGAGTACAGGGAATCTTGGTAGCCCAGTCTGAAACAGCCCTTTATTTTTTAACTAGGGAAAAAAGGCCTTCTGCCATAAGGGAATTTCCCCTTATTAAATTGAGGGCTCGATTTTGTTTACTCCCTTGGGGTATTTAATTTTCTTTTATAGTTGTCTTCAGTTAATGGCTACCCAACATTCTGCCCTTGAATTGTATTACAGCTGTACAGATTATAATGCAGCTTTTGTCTAAAACTGTAGCACTTATGGGGCAGGGAATCTCTTGTTTGCCTAGCACAGTGAGTTCTCTTACTGTACAGCACTATTACATAAATAAAAAATAATAATGGGAGGTCAGCAGACAAGTACCTTACTGTGTGTAAAAGATCCAACTTTGTGTTCTGTTTTCATACACTGCATTAATCTTTTAGCAGTATAGCCTTTCTGGAAAAGAGATGATTTCACTTGTAAAGTCCAGGCACATGTGTCTCATAGAAGGAGTTATGTACATGTATCAAGAGAAAGATAAACTCATTGATATTTGAGGTAGTATGGTTCAGTCTCTCACTAGAAGAGTTAGCGGATAATTATAATACAAGATAATAAAAAGAAAATTGGTAACTCTCTTGTATGCATTCATATTTTAAGGACATTTGGACATGTTTCTTATGGAACTATTTTAGTGTATTTATAAAATATTTGTTGCAAACCAAATTTGTTTCACTACATATATGATGGTTTTGGGTTTTTTTGTTTTTGTAGGGGAATATTACCATAAGAAATGGTCTGAAGTTCTTTCCTCCTCCTCTCCCCCCCCCCCAACACCTTGCTTGAGTTGGAAAAATTACATCTGAGAATATTAAATCCATGTAGCAGTGATCTTATTTTTCTCCCCTTCAGGGCAATTGGACATTAATCTCAGTAATTACCCAACTTATTTAATATGACCTTTTTGTGATATGTATTTTCTTTCCAGTTAGCCACAAACGTTAATAAATGTTTATGTAAACTCATCAATAAGATTCAATAGAGCAGTGTTCTTTAATACGCCCTTAGAAGTAGAGAAGCATGATGGTAAATGCTAAGTGACTGGAACCATCTGAGATGTGTGTTACTAATCTTGTAAAGCATTTCAGACAGGTTTTTTATTGCTGCTCATAACGCAGACTTATTTTTAAAAAATTTCTTAAATGTTCAAAACATTTTTCTGCAATTTCTAATGGTATTTTTCATTTCTGGTTCTAGTCACAAGTTTCTGTGTATACCCAATTCCTCCTATCACCTCTCCAAACTACACTTCATAAAACCTGGGAAACAGTTATTAGGCTGAGGAGGACTGCAGGGATTCCCTCAGAAACTGTCATTGCAACTGCTTAAATTGGCTGTTGACTGGCATAGCTGTTAAGAAAATATCCCATCTTCTAGAACTGGAAGGGACCTTGAAAGGTCATCGAGTCCAGCCCCCTGCCTTCACTAGCAGGACCAAGTACTGATTTTGCCCCAGATCCCTAAGTGGCCCCCTCAAGGATTGAACTCACAACCCTGGGTTTAGCAGGCCAATGCTCAAACCACTGAGCTATCCCTCTCCCCTGAAAATAAGGTTCAGCTTCCCACCTGGAGATGTGAACGTTGCAGTTCAGAAACTGAGGGGCTGATTTAAGGAATCAAAATCAGTTTCTTCACACTGCAGAGCTTGGCTTATAGCTAGGCCCTTTGATTTCATTATTTTCACGCCTAAGGATACAGTGGTCCAAATTCTTCCAAGTGGAACTCCACTGAAAATGATGGAATTATATGAAGTATGAATTTGACCCAAAGTGCTTATTTAATGAATTATTTCTATCATGGTGGGATGGCTAATTGAAGTGCTTTCTGTGTCCTTGCCAGTTATTCTTTATGTGGAAGATAATTTTATGTCCCACTATGTGACGTAACATTTAAAAGGATGCTGTCTTATAGTTTGTCCTTTAATTCATATGAACCAAGGGGCAAGTTTTCCGATTCTAAACATTTGGCGGTTTGTTTGTTCACCATTGCTGAAGAAATAGACACTATTTTCTTAGGGTCTACACTCAATTCACTGTTTTGCTTTCTGCTGTTCTCTGCTACAGCTATTAACTAGCCCATGCTATTTCCGGAGCTGTATACATTCCTAATGACATTACTGCTGATGGTGAGCGAGCAAACAGAAATAAATGAATCCAGACATTGCTAGCAAAAGAACAGTTCAGATGTTTATTATACTGTCTGAACTACAGAAAATACTAACCTCAGTGGAACTCCATGAGAATGAGGGGGTTCATGCTAATGGATTGGATGTAAATACTTTAATTCTCATTTAAAAGCAATATAATTTTGTGATTCTCTTTGTGGATTTTAGGTGAAGTAAAAACCATTAAATAGTAGCACTGGCTTGATGTGGTAAGCACTCTACCACATGGATATCTACTGTATGAAACTTTTTGATAGAAGCACCCTATTCTTATTTTCTAGGCACTATGTCATATGCCATGTTTGGCATGGTATATGTTAAAACTACAAAATATACAGTTGTCTGGAGACATGAAAGTAATACTGACTTTACATTGTCACCTGTAATATGTAGGACACTCTGTATTTTAAGTATTTAATGCACTACAAAAGTCTTCTTTTAGACTAGGTAGGTGTTCCATTAATTAATACGCAAAACTAAGTGTGTCATAATAAACATACAAGCTCCATAAATATTGCTGTGACACACAGTAGTCCACTACAGAGATTAAAAACAAAACAAAGCACAGTAATTGAGTAGTCCATTGTGGACATGTATTTTTGGCCCAGAGTGGCTTTGTATGTAAGATGTTCTTAGTGTATTTACCTCCTTAGTATATATTATTTTTCTTTTTTTAAAAATTGATTCACTGCCACACAGAATTTTTATTGTACTATGTGTCCTTTGCTTTCTGCAGACGTTAATTGTACAAAAGGTTTTAACTCTTAGAATTGTCACTAAGGAATGCTTACTCCAAAGTCTTCATATGATTTAATGTAGGTTGTAGACATTAAAAAAAATCTCAACGTTTCTTTTCTAAAATAATATATTTTGACATTTCATTAAAATGCATAATTTCTTGATTGCCCCAGACATCTAAAATTCAACTCCCTTCCTCTGCTTGTGTATTGGGCAGCAACTGAACAACAAACTAAATTTCAGCAAACAACAAACTAAATTACCAACATCTTTGTTCCACATCTAGTTGTTCTCCAAATGTTGTACATGTCTCCTATCTTCCTTGCTAGTCTTGTTTATGCTACAGACAGACATCTCTTCATATGGATACTAATTACTACATGTTTTCCCAGCTTCAGTCATGAACTGATTTTGTTAATCTTCAAATTTAAACAAGGCAGATGAACAATTAAGATATTTCAGAAAGATATTTGTATTTATGGACATATCATTCTCATTTGATCATGAATCAGCCACAGCCCCTGGGAAAAGCAGTGAAAACTATGGCAGATCCATCAATGTGATAAAGAATCAATCTTGTTGTCTAAACTGGAAGAATTGCCATAATTTTCACTGCTTTTTCCCAGGGCAGACTTCCTACTGGCTTCATTTTTGTCACCTCTTGCTACCAGACAGAAATAGCTCATTTTCTAGCTATCCATCGGCTTATTCTTATGCTACTATTGCAAGGAACCTTGGGGGAACATGCAAGGCAAAGGAAGAGATGTAACAGCTAATGCCCAGAGTCAATAGAAATATGTGTTACACCTCTCAAACGGCTTTGGTTCGTATCAAAGGAAGATGTAATTTACCTGCCAGTGCTCTTTTGAGAAATTCTGATGGGTTGGTACCCTCGTATGCAGAAACAGAGTACACTGGTTGCTTTTTACTGAAAGATACGCCAGTTGATTTAGGGTGGACTGCTGGCACGACTCTTCAAGATGGTGAACTGTACGAGGTGATACGTGCTGTACAAGCAGTTTGGATGGACTCAGTCCTTAAGAATAGTTTGTCTACATTCTACAAAATTCGTTCTGAGCTTACAGTGAAGATATGTGTTACTCGGCATATCTTATAGAGAGGAGCCTGGGTGATCGTCCAAGCAGTGTTGCAACAAGCAGTCCTGAATATGGCTCATAAAGGATATTTGGGAGTTACAAAGATGAAACGTAGTTATGCTTGGTGGGACTAGGATGGCCAACTTTCTAATTTGTGAAAACTGGACACCAAGTGCCACAAGGTCCCCCAACCCCTGCTCTGCCTCTTCACCCGAGGGGCCCCCCCTTGCTCCACCTCATTCCCTTGAGGCCCTACCCCCTGCTTCTCTTCTCCACCCACCCCCACTGTTGCTCGCTGCTTTCTCCACTCTGCATGCCCTGCCAGCTGAGCAGGGCTCTAGGGTTGGAGGCATAGGTGCTGACTCTGTGGGTGCTCCGGGGCTGGAGCACCCATGGGGAAAAAAATGGTGGGTGCTGAGCACCTACCGGCAGCCCCGCTACCAGAACCTCCGCGCCCCACCCCAGTGCCTCCTTCCCGCTGGCAGGCCCGGCCAATCAGCGCCTCCCCCTCCCTCCCAGCGCCTACTGCCTGCTGTTTTGTGGTATCTGGAGGCGCTGGGGTGGAAGAGCGAGGGCACAGCGTGCTCAGGGGCAGGAAGAGGCAGGGCGGGGGTAGGGTTACCATATTTCAGCAATCAAAAAAGAGGACGGGGGAGCCCCGCCCTAGCCCCACCCCCATCCACTTCCTCCCACTTCCCGCCCCCCTCAGAACCCCCAACCCCCCCCCGCTCCTTGTCCCCTGACTGCCCCCTCCAGGGACCCCTGCCCCTAACTGCCTCCCAGGACCCCACACCCTATTAAGCCTCCCTGCTCCTTGTCCCCTGACTGCCCCCTCCTGAGACCCCCCACCCTAACTGCCCCCACCATGTTCTCTGTCCAGACAGCGGAGGGGCAGAGGGTTGGTCCCACACCACACAAGATGTGGCAGGATCCAGTTTTAAATTTACCCCCTGCCCTTGCTTCACTGAAGGGGGGAGGGGAGAGTTGCTCTTGACTTGTGTGGGGTACCAGGGAGTGGAAGCCCCGACCCCGCCTGAAGTCACTGGTGCAACCCCTCCCGCTCCAGCTGGGGAGCTGCACCTGGCCCTAGGAGCTGCAGGGTCCGCCACTCCCGGAATCTCCCTCCCTCCTGCAGTGGCTGCGGGAGGCTCCCTTGTCCCGCTCGCACCCTTGGCGGGTGCGATGCAGCAGCCGGAGGGGAGGGGAGGAAACCCCCCATTCCACCCCCCTCGCCAGGCAGCCTCCTTTGTGAGGGCTCACCCCTGACGCGCTGCCCTGCCTGAGCTGCAGCTGCGCCAGAGAGCGTCCGAGGGCTGCAGGCAGCGCTGGAGCTGCAGGAGCTGCCGGAGCATGAGTCGGAGCCGGCCCCGCATCAGCGGGCTGAGCGGGGAGTTGTCCCGGGAGAAGTTTTCCTGCAGGCTCCGCTTTGGCCAGCAGAAAGCTGGGAGCCCGAGGGTGCCCGTGCTGGTGGCGCCGCAGGGAGGGAGGTTACGGGCTTGGGCACCGCACGGAGGGAGGTTACAGACTTGGGTGCCCAGGGAAACTTCTCCCGGGACAACTCCCCGCTCAGCCCGCTGGTGCAGGGCCGGCTCTGACTCATCCTCCGGCAGCCCCGGCAGCTCCAGCGCTGCTTGCAGCCCTCGGACGCTCCCCGGCGCAGCTGCAGCTCGGGCAGGGTAGCACCTCAGGGCCTTGGCACTCGCCACCCGGGGCTGGGGCCGGGGGGCCCTGGATGGGTCCAGGCTCAAGGAGCGCCCAGCTGTGAACGTGGCGCCAAGCTCAATAGAACCCCTAGCGGCTCCTCGCCGAAGAACTTCTCCGAGCCCTGCAGTCCCTGGGACGGGCGCTCAGAGGCTTGGTCCGGCAGGGTTACCATACGTCCATATGCCGGCCGGCTGGGAGGGATTTTTAAATATCGAAAAACCCAGACTTTTTTTAGATATTTAAAAATTCCTCCCGGACGGCCATTTAACAACCAAAAAGCCGGACATGTCCGGGGAAATCCGGACGTATGGTAACCCTAGGCTGGGGTGGGAAGAAGCAGGGTGGGGGTGGGGTCATAGGGGAAAGGGTGGACTGGGGGCGGGGCCTGGGCAGAGCAGGTGGGGAGCACCCCCAGCAAATTAGAAACTCGGAGCCTGTGGGTGGAGGGGTGATTGGGGCAGGACGGGGCAGGGAGAGCCGCGCTCGGGGGAGAATGGGGGAGCTGCCAGTACCTCTCTCCACCAGAGCCACTGCTGAGTGCTCCACTGCTCCTCCAGGCTGCAGCAGCTGCTCTTCCCGCCTCCTGGTGGCGGAGGCCAGTTACTGCAGATAACTGGACTTTCAGTGTCTGGTCAGCACTGCTGATTGGACACTGCCAGGTTCCCTTTTCAAATGGACTTTCCGGTCAAAAACTGGACAGCTGGCAACCGTAGGTGGGAGACCTTTTGTATGAAGAGTGAAGATTTTCTGATAAATATTTGTACAGTGCATTTTAAATCTGCTGGATACCATCCCCAAGGAAATGGGATAGTGGAGAGACTACATAGGATCCTGAAGATGTGTGTAGCTTGCATAGAAATGTAGGACTGGAAGGGACCTCATTAGGTCAGCTAAATCAGTCTGCTGCACTGAGGCAGGACCAAGTATTATCTAGACCAGTGTTTCCCAAACTTGGGACGCCACTTGTTTAGGGAAAGCCCCTGGCAGGCCGGGCCGGTTTGTTTACCTGCCCCGTCGGCAGGTCCGACCAATCGTGGTTCCCGCTGGCCGCGGTTCACTACTCCAGGCCAATGGGAGCTGCTGGAAGCGGCTCGGGCCGAGGGATGTGCTGGCCGCCCTTCCCGCAGCTCCCATTGGCCTGGAGCAGTGAACCGCGGCCAGTGGGAGCCGCGATCGGCCGAACCTGCGGATGCGGCAGGTAAACAAACCAGTCCGGCCCACCAGGGACTTTCCTTAAACAAGTGGCGTCCCAAATTTGGGAAACACTGGTCTAGACCGTCCCTGACAGGTGTTTATCTAACCTGCTCTTAAAAATCTCCAGTGATGGAGATTTCACAACTCCCTAGGTAATTTATCCCTGACAGTTAGGAAGTTTATCCTAGTGTCCAATCTAAATCTTCCTTGCTGCAATTTAAGCCCATTACTTCTTGTGCTGTCCTCAGTGGATAAGGGAACAATTTTATCACCATTCTCTTTATAACAACCTGTTGTGTTCTTGCAGACTGTTATCATGTCTTCTCCAGATTAAATAAATCCACCTTTTTCCCCATCTTTCCTTGTAGGTCATGTTTTCTAGACATTTAATCATTTTTTGTTGCTCTCCTCTTGACTTTTTTCCAATTTGTCCACATCTTTCCCAAACTGTGAGGCCCAGAACTGGACACAGTACTCCAGCTGAGGTCTTATCAGTGCTAAGTAGAGCAGAAGAATTACTTCTTGTGTCTTGCTTACAATGCTATTATTAATACATCCCAGAATGATGTTTGCTTTTTTTTGCAACACTGTTACATTGTTGACTCATGTTTAGTTTGTGATTCACTATAATGCTCAGATTCTTTTCTGAAGTATTCCTCCCAAGGCAGTCATTTCCCATTTTGTATTTGTGCAATTGATTATTCCTTCCGAAGTGCAGTACTTTGCATTTGTCCTTACTGAATATTATCCTATTTATTTTAGATGATGTCACCAGTTTGTAAAGATCATTTTGAATTCTAATCCTATCTTCGAAAGCACTGGCAAACCCTCCCAGATTGGTGTCATATGCACACTTTGTAAGTGCACTCTCTATGCCATTATCCAAACCATTTATGAAGATATTGAATAGAACTGGACCCGGAACAGATTCTTGTAGGACCACGCTCGATATGCCCTTCTGGCTTGACTGTGAACCATTGATAAATGCTCTGGGAGTATGTTTTTTTGAAACCTGTGCATCTGCTTACAGCAGGTTCATCTAGGCTATATTTCCCTAGGTTGTTTGTGAGATAGTCACGTAAGACAGTATCAAAAGCCTTAATTAAGTCAAGAAATTTCCCATCTACTGCTTTTCTCCCATCCACAAGGCTTGTTACCCTGGGAAAGAAGGTTTTGAAATCAATGTTGTCTGTTACTTACCACCTTATCTTCTAGGAGGTTACAAATTGGTTGATTATTTGCACCACTATTTTTCCAGGTACCAAGTTAAGCTGATTAGTCTGTAATTCCCAGGGTTGTCCTTATTCCCCTTTTTATAGATATGTGCTATATTTGCACTTTTT
The DNA here is from genome assembly GCF_002925995.2 of Terrapene triunguis. NCBI lineage: Eukaryota > Metazoa > Chordata > Testudines > Emydidae > Terrapene > Terrapene triunguis. The sequence continues at coordinate 34,453,868 of NW_020664413.1, read as the reverse complement.
CCAGTTCTGTGGGATCTGTCCATCCTCCTTGAGTCCTCAAAGATCTCTTCGGCCAGTTCCTTAAGTATTCTAGGATGTATTTTTGTCAGGCCCTGAAGACGTTTAACTTGTCTAAGTATTTCTTAATTTGTTCTTTCCCTGTCTATGAAATTGAAACAGCGATTTGGTGAAATTACTTCATGTATGATGGTAAGGGCTTAAGTGTATTTAATAGATCCATATATTGGCTTGTAATATGTAAGTTAAGGCATAAGTAATATGTAAGCAATATAAATACTCGCCTATTTTACTGTGATCAAGATGACTTCTGAGAAACCCTTTTGCAAAAGAGTACAAACAAAGCCTTCATGACTTACTAAATATCCTGTTGTTCAATTTTTGGAATGTCCCTGACTTGGGTACAGGACAAAGAGTAAATCATTGTGACCTCCCAAACATAATCAGAGAAAACAAGTGGAAAGTTCATGTCTTAAATAAGATTCATAACGTTGTTATTGTTAGATAAACATGTTATATAATATGGTGTTTGATGCAGCATTTTATATATGGTCATAAATATTAATATTTTTAAAATAATGAATCAGAGAAGGGGCTATTGCTAAAAGTAGGGTGTCATTTTGGGCATAAAAATTGCTTACTGATATTTAAGTCTTTGCCTTTGTGTACCTGCAGCCAATTCATTCACCTGTTACTTCACAGCTGATCAGTGGGGTGTGGCATTCTGTACCTATGCTGAAATAAATCTTCTCGTTGATTTGACCTTGAAGTTAGCAGTGGTTTTTATCTGCTAGCAGCAGTGGCTGTATACTTTACTAAGTTTGTAAGGTAACCTGTGGGCCTAGCTGGTGGCCCTGAAATATGCTTGCACCCTATTTTAGCCTCCGATCCTACCCCTTTAACACTGATATTCACTATGTTAGTCATCCGATCACTGCTAAAGTTTTTGGTGAAAAGTGAAACAACATTTTGGCCATGGTGCATTTTTTGTTGTTGGCTTTCCCTCCTCATTCAGTAATGAGCCTACTTTGTCCCCGGTCCTTCTTTTGCTTCTAAAGTATTTGTAAAATGCTTTATTGTTACCCTTTGTGTCCCTACCTAGTTTAATCTCATTTTGTGCCTTGACCCTTCTAATTTTGTTCCCACATAATTGTGTTGGTTTTTTTATATCCATCCTTTGTAATTCAACCTAGTTTCTACTTTTTGTATAACTCTTTTTTTGAATTTCAGATCTCCTGGTTAAACCAGGATGGTTTCTTATACTTCTGATCTTTCCTATGCCTTGAGATATTTTGCGCTTGTGCCCTCAATGTCTTTCTAAAAAAACTGCCAATTCTCCTGAACTCTTTTTTCCATTAGATTTGTTTCCTAACCTGTTCCTCCCTATTTGTCAGAATCAAATCTAGAACAGCCTCTTCCCTAGTCGCTTTCTCCACCTTCACTATCAAAAAGTTGTCTGTAGTGCATTCCAAGAATTTACTGGATAATCTGTGTCCTGCTGTATTATTTTCCCAACAGATGTCTGGGGTAGTTGAAACCCCCCATCACCATCAAGTCCTGTGCTTTGGATGATTTTGTTGGTGTCTTTTTTAAAAAATAAATAAATAAAAAATAAAAATAAAATAAAAAAAAAGCCTCATTCACCTCCTCTTCCTGGTTTGGTGGTCTATGGTGGACCTCTACCAAGAAATCACTTTTTTTTTACCCCTTTTATCCATACTGGAAGAAGGTCAAGATACCCCTTCCTATTGCATTAAGTTGTGCTTTATATGATATTTTGAATAGACCTCATGGATGTGTTGGAGAAACCCCATTCTATCAGCTCTTCAGTCGACTTACGAGGACCAACTTCTCTATGCTGATGGAAAAGGTTCATCTCACCCCTTCGCTGTCCTGAAAGCTGACTGATGTGACCAGGATATATGCAAATTTCAACAAGCGTATCCATGCAAGACTCCATGCCTTCTATCCTGGACAAGCAGTATATGTTAGTCAAAGGTCTGTAAGTGTTTTCGATACTCATGGTATGATCTTTCAGACTGTAAGGTATGGAGCGTAGCAAGTGCATTTACCACAGGGAGAGCATGTTGTTAACCAGCAAGATATACTGCCTACTGAAAGGGGAACAGATACAGAAGAGATGCTCTTGATGCATATGATGATATCATGTGGCCAACTGGGGAAATTGCACCACATCAACATTGCTGAATCAGAGGTATAATCTTGTGGCAGGGTGGACTAGGCCCCCTGCTGGAGGTCTCACAGCCCTGCATCACCCTGCCCCAGAATAGAGCAGTGAGAAGTCCTTCAGGCAGCCTAGAGTGGCTGCAGAGGAGCAGCCAATCAGAGCGGCTGGTGGAGTGACCAATAAGGGGCCAGAAGGGCCAGATAAAAGGCAAGCCGCAGAGCAGAGCCTTTAGTTGCTGTGTGGAGCTTGATGAGGGAGGAACGGGTGCCTGGCTGGCTAGACAAACAGCAGGACCACAGACAGCTCACTGCAGAGAGCTCACCAAACAGACCTGAGCCCAGAGAAGGCTGCCAAAGACCAGGTACTTGGCTGGCTGGATAGAAGAGCGGCAGGACCATCAAAAGATCAGTGCGGGCAGGCTGATCCCAGGGGACTGAGCACAGAACCTGGCCAAACCAGATGAGGATACCGAGATGAGCCCTGCTGGTCTGGTTGCAGACGGAGCCCAGGGAGGGCTGCTGAAAAGGACACCAGCTGAGGGTACCGAGATGGGCCCCAGCTGGATGGTTGAAGAAGGCAGTGTCTCTGGGAAGAAGCCTAAGAACTACGGCCCCATACCAGCGCCGTGATAAGAACTCAGGACTGGGGGACAGCATATGCGGCTTAGCCAGAGGGCTGAGTCACTGGAGACCCGCCAAGAGAACCATTGGCTGGGAGGCGGTCATGAGAGGCGGGTGCCACCCTGATATAAGAACTAAAACCCCCAAAAGCAAGCTCAGACCCAACCAACCAAAGGGGGTGCCTGCGAGAGTTGGGTGCTGCCCCGTGAAAAGAACTGTGATCGCAGGCACATCAGCCAGAGAAAGGGGGAGCTCGCCGGAGGTGGGTGCCAATCCCGTTACAAACCTCTGATCCCAGGATCACTGGGTGTCTCTGGCCTGGTATTAATGAACTTTTTGGGAGAAGGGAAGATTTTTTTCCTGGATACCTCCTGGGAGTTCCAGCTCAAGATGGAGGTAGCAGTGCCACAGTGAAGACACAACACAGTTTTACAGTCAAAACGGTGTACTCAAAACACAATGGGACTTGCAGACCAATTATAGACACATATACTATCTGTCACACTATCATACTAAATTTGTCAGGCAGGAAGACATAGACCTAACATGAACATGAAAATGGCAAGATTGACATGTTTATGTTGATATTTTTGTTCATAGTTCATGGTACATTTTGACAGTGCAATTAAACTGGATTGTACTGTTTCTGATCTTTATATGGGTGTCCTATAATACTGTAATTGGCTTGCAGATCTGTCCTGGTGCAAATCCCTGGTTGTCAGATATCAGTTCCAATTTCTGTACAATTTGTGAACATCTTTTTCTCTGACTCAGAGAAAAATGGAACATCACCTCCATTTTTCTTGTGCAGCAAGAATTAATTGCTCAGTTACTACCTAGATGCAGTCACTTTTGTGAAGAGAGTCACATTTATCTTGGGTTTAATCATCTAAATACATTGCCCAGGCAAGCAATATTAGTCAAAAATATTCCTTTCAGATACTGCTTATCATTTTCATAATGATGTTGAAGCTTTACAGCTGTGTAAGTCTTAAAGGTGAACTAAAAATCTTTGTACTAAAACCAAATAAATATCCATTTTATTAACAGACTAGTGTGTCCATATAGATGTTACTGCATTTAGCACCTTTCATCTGAGACTCTCAAAGTGTTTTATAAGACTAGAAAAGTGGTAGAATTTCTGTTTTTACAGATGGAAGAACAGAGGCTGGGATTTAAGCAATTTGTCCAAGGCCACAAATAAGTAAGCACACTTGGATCTAGAACTCAGTCAAGGTTGTAGATATACAGACTTCAAAATACCTTTTAAAATAAAAGTATTTGAAAGATAACAGAATAGAAAATCTGATCCTCCTTTTATTGGGGCCTAATCCTATCTTCCAAAATGTAATCAATAGGAGTCTTTCCATTGAGTTCAAAGAGCTTTGGATCAGGCCCCTCAACTGCCAACTCCTGAGTTCAGTATTTTTGTCTATTTTTCAAATAGGAGTAACTATAACTTTATATTTACCAATAAATATGAAATTGCACAGTATACCTGGGTGCACAAGCCCTTTGGGACCTGACAGGTGAATCTTCTTGTAACAGAGAGACACCCCCCCCCCATACCCCTCTACATGCTGGTGGAACTCCCTCGAGTCAATGCACAAGATCACAGGATGTCTATGTGCTGCCTTTGATTGGTAAAAGGCATTTAGTCCCATAATCCTAGCCAGGCTTTCCAGATCCTCTCCAGCCTATAAAGATGTGCAGAGAGGCAGCTGAGCCTTGCTAGAAAAATTAGCCAGGCAGAACAAGTAGACTCAGATTACATTAATGAGCCCATTAAGAGGAAGTATAGGGAGCCTGTCTGGTCAGTGTGAGGGACAGAAAGCAGTAGTCTTGGCTGCACTAAAAGAGACAGGGTAGTCTGGATTAGTTGTCAAGATGTTTTTTCTTTTATATTTCATAGTTTTAAATCTCAGTTAATCTCTGCCAGGCAAAACCTTATACAGCTGTCCAGCCCTGTGGGTCTCAAACCCTGGTATGTGGGGGTCCTGGGAGTCATCGTATGCCAATCCTCCACCCACAGACAACAGCTGGGACTGGGGTCCATGAAGCCCAACTGGTCCACAAGTCCCTTCCCCTATGCTCTGATTGGGAGAGCTCCAAGGCTCCTCATTGGGCTGCAACCCCTATTTAAGACAGAAGAGGAAACAGGAAGTAGTCTGTACAGCTGGGTTTCACTTGCTGTGGAGTGTTGGTCTGGTGTTGACTTGTTCCTGCCTTCTTATCCTGACTCTTGGTAACTGACTCTTGATCTCTGCTTTCCCGTTTGTCTCTTGATTCTGATTTCCTGGCATTCCAACCAGGGCTGGCTCCAGGGTTTGCGCTGCTTGGGGCAGCAAAAAAAAAAAAAAAAACAAAAAGGCCACCACCGCGCTCCCCCCCCCCCCTCCCGCTCCAGTCTTCGGCAGCAATTTGGCAGGGGGTCCTTCCCTCTTAGAGGAAGTGAGGGACCCGCTGCCGAAGAGCCGGACTTGCCGCCCCTCTCCGTTGGCCGCCCCAAGCACCTGCTTGCTGGGCTGGTGCCTGGAGCCGGCCCTGATTCCAACCCAGCCTGATTCCTGGTAACTAGCTCCTGGACCCTTTGCCTATGCTGGATGTGAACCTGTAGACCAGACCACTCACACACTAGCCTTGACAATGGATAATGTTTGCAAGCTGTAACACTCACCTTGATTCCACAAAAATCTGTAAATGAACACCAACCCTGAGGAAAGTATATGTGTTTATCAAAAACCTTCATGCAGTATGTCTATTCAGATATACCAACTCTAGCTCTTCCTCAGATCTTTTATGTGTTAAATGTTAATGCACTGATAACTGAAATATAATGAGATACTAGCTTTAAAACATTTATTAACAATTCCTAAAAAAAACCCCCTTAGTTCTATTGTAATGTATGTAACAGCAGATAATCTGTGACATTGCTTCAGTAAGTGGGAAAATCTATTTAAATGTAATATTTATAGCAGGGGGAGGTGTTAAGTACTTTTGGCTTCTGTCGAAACCAGGAAAGGATATTCCTAAATCCATTAAACCATGGGTTTGGAGTTGTCATGAGGGGGTGTACACACAAGTAATTAATTATATCTTGTCAAGTATTTTGTATATTTTTAAGTATTGAACATTTTTTGAGGGTCTATTAAAAATCTTTTTCTCCAGTCCAAGATTTTAAAAGGGTATTTTGTAGTGGTACAAGGTATTTCATTGTAATGTGCAGGGATGGAGAACATATGCTAGTTTTGGAGAGCCACTAGTTTTGCTTCTCAGATATTCTTTGAGATGCTATTGCATTTTAATGATGAGTAATATAGATGATAGCCATTAGTGTAAAGCATGACATCTGAAAATAGTCAAAGACAATGGGACCTGGAAGACAGACCAGTAACAGTTGGAGGAGGCTGAGAGAGAGAGTTGTAAAATTCTACAGAATAAAGTCAGCAACTTGGAGTAGAAGAGGGCATCGAGCAGCAATGGAAGATAGCCAACAGAGTCTTCGTTTGCGCAAGGAGTAAGTCAGGATTGGGAGGACTGAAATTTTACTGAGGAGCAGTGTTCCCTCTAATTTTTCTCACCCATGTGTGGAATGAATGTCACACATCACCTCCATTTTGGTGCACATAACAAAATTCATGTG